>NW_010163900.1:10840-28127 GCF_000695765.1 Mesitornis unicolor
TTGCTGTGCAGCACAGGGAGCTGGAAATGATTACTCACTGCAACTCCACTCAGCCTTGGCCTCTTCATTGCAGGGAGCGTTGCTGTTAACGCTTGTCCAAAACTCTCTAACCCCCAGCTCCAGCAAGGCAGCCCAGTCCTGTGCTCGGCGTCACCCTCGCAGGACAGCACTGAAGAAAAATTGCCCCAGGGCTCATGTGGCTTATCCTCTCCATCCCCAGGTATCCATGGCAGGACAGAGGCTTGAGACTGGCTTGGAGGAGCACCGGGCTGCAGCCCCCACTGCGGCTTCACCAGCACACAGCAATGGGTCCAGGTTTTTGGATATGGCCTTTGCAAGGAGCTCAGTGGATCTGAAAGTTTTCTTTTTTTAATTTTAGCTCAACTCTAAGGGAGCCTCTAAAATAGCAAGATGTAAAGAAAAAGCTTTCCATAGGGGTCCAAGGCTGGAAAAAAGAGTGGAAATGTTGAATTGTTTCACTCTCCTGCTGTCATCCTGCTTGTCCTGCAGCAAAATAGGACGGTGAACCCTGCTGCTTTTTAAGAGGTGCCTGGCACCCTGCGTGGCAACAATGACCTACCCCTGACCACCACTGGGTTGCCAGGAACAAGAACAAGATGTCCAACTACAATGCACAATGCCAGCATCAGTGACAGGAGGCACCAGTGGAAGGGGATGCTCAGGCAGGAGGACGTGGCAGGATTAGCCATGATGGACTCGATGCAGCTCTTTCCAATGATTCTCCTGTCCTGCATCCAGCTTGGGATCCCTCCTTTGTGAAGGGCCAGTGGAAATCTCCAAATTAAGCACTGCAGTTTTTCCTCCCACAACCATTCCCCTTCCCTCTCCCAGGCAGCCTCGCTCAGCCATGGTGGAAAGGAGACTGGTGGGGCTGCCCCCCTGCCCAGGGCTGTGGGGGACATCCAGGTGAAGCCAGTGCTCCTGAACAAACCAGAGAGGAAGAAGAGGGTCTGAAGAGGAGGGTCTGAAGCAGGAGGTGACAGGGGCTGGGTGAGCTGCAGCACCAGCAAGGGTGACTGAAGCAGGACCCAGCAGCCAGGCAAAGGCAGCAGGAGCTCTCTGGACGACCCTGACTACAGCAATCCACATCACCCCATCATTCCATCACATTTTTTGTCCCAGCTGAGAAGCACTGGCCCCCTTGGGGATAAGAAGTCCAGATTTGCCCAAGATGCTGGTGCAGTGGGACATAACACCCGTGATGTGCATCCGTGTCCCATTTCCCTGTCACCAACAGCCAAACACAATGTTAAGCCCACAGAAATGCAGCCAGTGCTCCCCAGGGTGTGAGAAGGACTTGGAGAGGGAGAGCAGGGATGGGGAGGGATATTTCTTGCTCTTCTGCCAAAGACACAAAGACACCTCCTGCCCTCCTCCCACCTTGAGAACCACAGCTCCAGAGCAGGCTCAGCCCATGCCACCAGCCACACTGCCCTAATGAAGTTCAGTGCTATAATTACTCCTTTCCTTTGTGGTTTGCTCTGAACTGCTGAGCTCTCAGTGACTGCCCTTCTCCTCCAACCAGCCCCTTCCTGCACAACACGCTCTCCTGCATGCCTTTGGCAGCGGTATGAGGGGTGAAGGGCAAGGCAGCTGCGCTGCAGCAGCTGGGGGAAGGCAAGTTCCAGCACAGGGCTGAGAGCAGCTGCAGGCAGCTGCCTGCGTCCCCTGCTCAGCAGTTTGCGCTGGAGAGCTGCCGAGCAATGGGATCGAGGGGTATCCAGTGCCACTAGAGCATCTCTCGGGTGCCTCAAACCCTGGGAGCAGCAAGAGGGAGGACTTCACGCTGGGCGTTGCCTCTGCTGCAGGCATCAGGAAGCCAACGCTCTCACTCAGGGGTCGTGGTGGAGCCAGAACCGTAGCAGAGATGGGGATCGTCGGGACCGAGCCTGCACTCATCCACAGGGCTCCCTGAGGGTCCCCATGCAGCCTCCCCAGAACTCCTCCACGTGCTTACATCAGCAACAAGGAGAGACGTCATCCACTCACCCAGCATCCCGGGGTGGGTGTTGTGGACCACGGGGAGGAACACCCTGAAACAGGGTCCTGCATGAAGGCAGCCCAGGGCAACCTCGAGTCACAGCGATGGAGGAGGCTGGAGCTGAGCAGGACGGGGACACAGGCTCTGGGCTGTACGCCTGTGCTGACCCAGCAGAAGAAGGAGCCAGGGCCTCCCTACCCCTTCTACTTTGCCTCCTGGCTCTTCTTGGAGGCATTTGGACTGAAAGCCCCTTTTGTACCAGTACCCATGGCTGGCTTGCTCTGCAAGGCAGACCCCAGACAGCTGGGCTCTTGGGTAAAATTCATCCCTAGCAGCTGTCCTGGAATCCTGAGACCTTTTTTGATGGAAAGAACCCTCTCTTTACCCCCCCACATCCCAGGCAGCTGGAGGATCCAGCAGCTCAGATGGTCTCCCACTCTTAAAGTGCCCAACCATCCACAGTTCAGAGCTTGAGAGGAAGCCCAGAGCAGCTATAAACTCAGCAGGGTGAGGCTGGGCACTCACCCATGGGAGATGATGGGCCTCTGGGCACCACACACACAGTGACTGGGGACAGAGAGCCCCCAAAGGATGCCCAGGTTGAACCTCATCACTGGGCTGGGTCTCAGAGTTCAGCCATGCCTAGCTGGAGATGGATTGACCTGCTACCTGCTGGAGGCATCTGCCTACACTTTGAAACCCAGCTCAGAAAAGCTGCACCTAGGCCATACACAACTCAAGTCTTACAGGTCCGATATCAGCTCCACCGCTGACTCCTGATTTGATTGTAGACCATACACAGATGCCAAAACCCAGCCTCTCCACAAACCCCATTATTGCCCTGCCCAGGAAGAGGAGATGGAGCAGAAGCAGGGGACCAGCCCATGGTGGAGCAAGACAAGGGTGCGTGGTCAAGCTCTAGGGCCAGGCATGGACCTCCCAGGCCCTGGCTTGTCCACTGCACGCCAACCCCTAACCCCTGTGGAGAGGCACAGGATGGGGTGGGGAGGTGGTGGCGTTCTCCCGCCTGCTGCATCCCTCACAGGAGAGAGCTCGTGGGTGATGGGGAACGGAAAAATAATTAAGAGGCCAGAAGAGAAAAAAAAAAATCTCCAAAACATTAGGGGGAATAAATGACGGCTTGCGGGGGAGGGAAGCTGGCTTTAATTTGGGATTAATTGAAAACAAGATAGAGCTAATATAAGCCAGAGCTCCAGTTTAATAGTGGCTCTGGTCCATGACGTTATTAGACTTTGGCTCCAAGGCCAAAAAACCCCTGACTCCTGCTAATGAAGAGGCGGTTTCTGCCCCACAACCATGAGCAACAACACTAAACAACACTAAACAAGAACCCATCACAACAACACTTCCACAACCCGCACCTCCCCAGCACCTCAGGGGCTTTTCTTAATGCTGCACAGGCGGGCGGGTCTGCACACAGAGCCTGAGCTGGCAGAAGCGTCATTTTCTGCAGGCACCCAGGCTTTTGGCATTTTCTTTTTTCATTTCCTTATAGGCTTGATAGTGTTTTTTATTCAAACTGGCAGCTCTTTCAGCCAAGATAAACCCAAGGATAACAGCCACATACGCAGACACATCTCAGCACAGATCCTAGACAAGCCTCAGAAGGCATCCCCACCAGAGCCAAAAGAGAAGCACACAACGCTCGACATCCCCACACAGGCTCTGAGCCCGCAGCAAGGGATGAAGGCAGGTATCACCCAAGCAGTTGCCCGGAGCTGTACTCACCTTCTCTCTTTGGTGGGGTCTCCATCAGTACCGGCTGCAGCTTTGGCTCTGCCTGAGGGGGCTGGGTGGCCAGAGGAGGCTCTGAACTCTCCGCATGCCGCGCTGGCAGGGCTGGGACCTCGGCAGTCTTCGCTACCTGAATTTCCACGCGCTTGGTGGCCATGTCGGGCACGGGAGCACTGGCCGTCTCAGCTCTTCGCTGGGACATCTCAGGGATCTTTGATGCTGGCGCTTCCACCCTCCGGAGACCTGGCTCCTGGGGCTTGCCGAGGGTGATCTCAGTCCTCCTTGGGGTGGGCTCGGGGGGTTTGTGCCCCAGAACATCTGCTCTTTTGAGGCCAAATCTCGACAACCCTGAGGTGGAGTTCTCCACCTGCTTGGAAGAGATGTCAATGGAGATTTCTGTTCTTCTGGACATCGGCTCAGGCAGTTTGGGTCCAGCGAGCTCCACTCTCCTCAGAGAGGGCTTGGGTGATCTTTGGGCTGTGGGGTCCACATGTCGGGCAGATGGCTCTGAATTCCTGGCACCAAGTTCCTGAAACTTCTGTGTGGAGCTGGACACGGTGGACCTGAGGAGGGTGTTCGGGGTCCGTCTTTGTGGGGTGGAGGAATTTGAAGACTGATCTACCTCCTCAACCTCAAAAGATCTTTTCAGAGCTGAAAAACATGAAAAGCAGTTCAGATTTAGTCACCATCCACCTGAGCATCTCAAGAGATGCTTATAGGCAATGCTTGAGGCTCACAAGCCCACTCCTGCTCTTCCACCTGAGGGTCCATAACCCCGTTTAACACAGATGGGGAACTAGGATGAGGCTTTGACTCTTCAGACAAGTTACAAAACCAGTAACCAAACTGGAGCCAGAGGCAGGAAATTAATCCCCCGAGTCGAAATCATCCCCATGCTGCCCTCCATCCTGCCTGCACCCAATATGTTCTGGGAGGGGAGTAGAGAGCCCCACAGCAGAGCAGAGCACAGCACAGAACTTGGGGCAGCCAGCAACACCTCCCCTTCCCCTTTATATCCAAAGGATGCATGGATAAACACAGGCTTCCTGGTGAGCACTGCCAGCAAAATCCAGCTCAGGAACATGAAAACGCTCCCAGGAGAGCATCAAATCCATAGAAATACAGCAACAAAAGCAAAGGTGGCAACCACAGGATCTCTCCTTGAAAACAATCTTAGAGATCACTCGAGTCAAAGACTGAAGGCTGGGCAGGTTGCATGAAAATGAAACTCCAACACTCACTGAGCCAGGAGCATGTCGAGGAAACCTGACGGACACTGGTGTCAGACACTCAGCTTGGGGACACAAAGCACCGCTGAAGGAAGCCTCTATCTGTGGAGTGATGCTCACTACCCAGCCACACACTGGAGGGCCAGCAGCTGCCTGATCATGGCCTGGCTCATGCCTGGACAACCCCATGTCCCCCACATAGCCCTTCCCACCCAGCTCCAGACAGGCCCCGCTAAAGCAGTAGATGCCCTGAGCTCTGACAAAGTCCCTGTTCCATGCAGGAGCCAGCCAGGTGAAAACCAAAGGCTGAACTTCATGGGAAGAGGGGGAAAATGCAGAAAACCACTGCCAGATCCCATCCAAACACAACGAACTGCATGTGCCCCCATCCAAACACCACAGGCTGCCTGTGGTCCCGAGCACCCAGGCAGACACAAGGTCAGGGCAGAATGAGGCACAGCCCTAGGGTCCCAAAGCAGTCTCCTGAAACAAAGCCAAACTATCATAGGGACAACTTCAGTGTGATGACAGTCATGCTGCTAAAAACCAGAATAAGCATCAGTAATGAGTCCACCCATCCTTTACATCAACAGGGTGATATCGGTGAGATTTAGCCTTTAAAAACCTGAGCTTGAGATCACACTGGATGCCAGGAGCAGAGGGAAAGACTGAAGCACAGCCTTCCTTATTTGGGGGTATACCCAAAAACTGTTAAATATGAACACCAGGCTGCAAAACCAGCCAGAACGGGCACTGCTGAGACTGGGACCAGGACCCTCAGGACGCTCCGTATCAGTGACCCAGGAAAACCCCTCCCAGGAATATTGGACGGACAGACAGATGTGGGCACAGACACATACCCACCTGCCCCAGTTGTGGTTCAGACCCTGGCGCCCCAGAAGCAATGGGTGCGAGGTCCTGGCTGGCGTGGGCAGAGGTGATTCACCCTCAGTATTCACCGGATGGAAACGGCACCGCAGCTGCTTTATGGCGGCCAAGGGAGGAAAGCATCGAGGCACAACACGTAACATCCACCACGTAAAACCCAGGATGGGCCCCATGCGGGGCACTTAGTGACAAAATGGTCTGTCCTGCATCTCAAAAATATTCAGACATTGGTAGAAGGAGGGAGGCAGCCAGTAGAGAAAAAGAAAATATGTTTTCTTTCATTTTATCATCTCTGTTTTCTGAATCCTGCGTCATCCACCCAGCCTCGAGATGCTCTCTGTGGCAATCCCTGCCCTGTGGTCTGTGCTCGGCACAACCTGTGTGCTGCGGCTGTGTCTAAGACTCAGTTCTCAGCACCCCAGCAACAATGAATCAAAACCCAAATTTCCACACTTGAGGCATCCTTAACTCTCAGATCTCCAAAACTGAGCTGGAGCTCAGACTCTAGCAAAGAGCTTTCTATCGTTTTCCTTCTCCATCACACTCTTAAAGCAGAAAATAACATTTTAGCTACTCCTTCACCCAAATCCTAAGTTTAAAACAATGCATCAGCCAAGCCCTGTTTGCATCTCACAGGAAAACAAAGGGAGCGGAAGGGACAACCCGATGGGGAGCCTTTCCCTGGTCTCGAGCAAAGCCAGGCAGGGGAGAGCAGTGGAGGACAGCCTGGCCACGCCGCCTGCTCCCTGATGGGTGGGAGCTCAGTTTTGTCCATGTCAGGCTTTTAAAACCTGCTCGTCACTCCTCCAGCCAGCTCAGCCCCACTTTATTCAACAACACAGCCCAATAACCCCATCACAGATGTGTCTGGAGGAACGCTCTGAAAGCAAATGCTCTTGAGGAACCTGATAGCAAAGGAAACGCTGGCAAGCATCTCTCCTTAATGACCATTGCCCTGGAAATTTCTCAAACCAAGTGGTTTAAGGATTTCTTTCTGACCCAATAACAAGCTGTGGGTACAAACAGCCCTGCTGACCTCCAGGGTTCATTGTACAAACCACCTCCATCATCTCTGCTCCTCTGTGTCCCCCTGCTACTGCCAAAAGACATGATGGCACCAGTGACCAGGTGGTGGGTCACTCGACGGCAATGCTGGAACTGCCTTACATGGCCCTTTATTTTGCCCTCAAACTTCTCAAAGTGCCCCAAGCCAGGGACAAACCTGCCCAATGCCACCAGCACCACCATCCCCTGCTATTATTGAAGGGCTGGACTGAATACAGCACCCCAAACCAGCTTTTCTCCAGGGCTGTCTTGGCCCTACTGTGAAAAGAAAAAAAAAGTCAAACCTGAGATACAAAGGGGTTCAAAAAGCTTAAAGGAGAGCTGCAAAACTACACTTTGGAGACTCAGGCCATCCAAATAACGCCTCCCATGCCAGCACTGTAGCCCCAGTGGGCAGTAAGAGGGTACCGAGAGGCTGGGCAAGGAACCAACACCCCAAGGCAGGGTTGGAAATGGCTCAGCACAGTTTCTTACAGCAAAATCACAAGGACCCCCAGTTCCCAGTAGCATTCTTTCCCCAGGGGTGTCACTGATTTGCCTGGGGACAACCCAAGAGCTTTCCCACTCGTAGCTCCCTGCAGCATGGGATTTCCATCTTGTGTCTCTGGACGCACGGGGATTTTGGTACCCAGCTCATCCTGCTGGCACATTTGGCCACTGCGTCAAGTCCAGCTTGGCCTGGAGAAGGTCAAACTTCCCATACACAAGAAAGAAGAGGGACTGTGACCCACAGGGTTTGTGTTTCCACCTCCAAGAGCCATTGCCATGATCATGATCCTCAGGGATGCCTCCTGCAGTGATGCCAGCCCTCAGCGTGGCTGAGCACAGCTGTGGCTCCATGCTCAGCATCGCTTCTTTCCTCCTCCTTGCACAGAGAAAAGGACCTCAGGAAGGCAAACAACTCTCAAAAAAAAAAGGAAAAAAAGCTTAAAAATAGCCTGTCCTGCCCAGAGCCAGGAAAGGAAAGTAAACAGCCTCTGCTCCAGCTGACCCTCCTCCCGGCTTCCTGCAGGGAAGCTGCCGTATTCCTTACAACAACCAGAGCTGGAGGCAGGGCAGTGCTGTGGACCCTGCACCCCGGTATGCCTCTCATGGTGCTGGGGTCCCATGCTGGCAGCAATGTTCAATGCTGCAGGTCCCTGGGGGGCTCCAGGTCCACATGACCCCAACACCCTGGGGGTCAGGGTGGCCCTGTCCCAAGCAGGGTCTGGGACAGCCACACTGCAGGGTGATTCCCACTGTGTTTTCCAGGGAATTTTTGGTGCTAGCAGGGCTTCCCCAGCCCCACCAGCAGCATCCGATTGCTGGCCACTGTGGAGGCAGTTGGCAGGGAAGAGGCAGAGGTGCCGAGCATCGCCCTTCCTCCTCTTCCTCTGGAAGTGCCTGTGCATGGGGCGGGAGCACAAACTGGTGTTACCATCCACACACGCTTCCTTTTAACCAATTCCACACCAATTCAGGCAGCTCCAGCTCAATCTGCCATCACTGATTGCATCAGCTTCACTCCCACAGCAGGGAAAGCCCAAAATCCCCTAAAACAACATTTCCAAGTACTTCCTTTCTGATGCAACCCCTGGCAGATGGACAAGGTGTGAGATTTTTGAGGCAGCAGCTCCTGTAAACCCACAGTGTTGACCCAAAAGTGGTCCCTGCCAGGCAGGCATTTTGGGGCAAGAAACACATGTCTTCATCGCCAGCTCGAATGCTCCCCAAAGCAAGCACAAGGCCGGAGAAGCATCAAAATATCTCTGTGTCTCTGTATTTTGTGCTGTGGCGCTAGGGACATCTGCTCCGCCGCTGCGTCCTCCCGGTCACCCCATGGCCAGGCAGCAGCAGGTCACACACCACCAGTTAAAGCTGCTCTTTAGGGATCTCGCAAATGGGGAAGAGGGGGCAGAGGTCTGGTTCAAATCCCAGTAGCTCATACAATAGCCAAGATTTTTCCAGAGAAGTCACAAGCGTGTGGCACAGCCGGGGCCGTGTATCTACACGCTCTTCTCCCAGACGATGAGTCCGTCCCTGGGGGTTCCAGCCAAGCCAAGGGTGCCCAGATGTCATGAAGGGCTCTGACTCCTGCCCAAGGGCTCCACATCTCCCCGTGGGAAGCACCAGGGGTACACGGCACCACCACAGCTCATCCTGCTCTGCAACTTGGCTCTGGGCACCCTGTGAGACTCAGGATGGGTCAACAAGGGAACATCTGCTCCCCCTTTCTTCCCTTTTTAAACAGAATACTCCAAGTTGCAGTCAAGGGGATGCTTTACACAAGGAAGCCTCTATGCACAGAGCTGGGGAGGAGACCAAAATAAACAGCAAGGGACGCTGGCTCCTCCAGGATCTGCTTCGCAACCAGAGCCTGGGGCTCTGCCGCGGTCGCAGCACCCAACTGCTTCCCATTAAACATCCTCTGCCCCTCACGTGGGCTCTATAAACCCAGGGTTACGTTTGCTTGCTTGCTTAAGCACGGAAAGCTTTTCTTGGGTTTTTCGACACATAAGAGCCTTATGGGAGCAGGGCAGCCCGGCGCCCCGTTATTTCACATGATACAATGGCACCGTTTGAGAGCACTGACTTTCTCTAAACTGCTACCAGATGGTCACCTCCTGTTCCCAGGGAGGAAGAGGGGGAGGCTCAGGTCTCATCTTTCAAGGAGCCCTTGGAAACCCAACACACCATTAACCTCTCACAGCCCTTAAGCTTCCCAGACCCCTGTCACCAGGCAGCAGGATGCTCACAGCCATTTTCTGGCCAACCTGAGTTACAGGGAGGATGTTCTCCAAGTATCTATCTATAGTGTGTATATATACAGTATATTAAGCCTGAAGGTCCCACAGCAGAAGAGGAAGGGAGCTGCACCCCTGCTGCAGGGCCAGAGCAGGGAATCTCTACCCCATTCTCAATGACAAGGTACTCCCAACTGCACCAAGTCCCTCTGTGGGGTCAAAAACACAGGGCTGAGATGGAAAATTCACTGGGCAGCAAGTGATGCTACACACGCTGGTAGGGTTTGTGAGTGCACTAACAGCCTCCAAATGGCACAAGAAATTCGGATCTCCTCTTACATCTGGAGAAATGAAGGCAGGAAACTTTATAAGTACCTCTCCCAAAGCTACTCATCATCCAACATAAAAGAGAGGTTAGCGTTGCTGGATTCCCTCCCTGTGGTAGCACCCGGAGGTTTCACACCTTGCTTTTGCAAATAAACCAACCTTGTTGCAATACATGCAGATAAACTCATATGTATATATATATATGCTATAGCAGCAGATTGTTGTGTTACATATATGTGTGTCTGTGTGTGTACAACACAACAATGTGCTGCTGCAGCATGACTCTCACACTATCCTGGGTCAGGTTATAAACAGCTTATGCACAAATAAATCCCTTTTTCTGATTTTACAAACAATGTTCAAAAGAAGTTGCAATAGATTGCGCACAAATTGCACGCAAGCAGTACCAAGAGCTGAGTTATGAAGGAAATTTGGGGATAAAAGCAAGTTCAGGGCTCTGACATTAACCAAAGCTTTTCAAGCAGCATTTCACTCACACACGGTAAGCTACAAAACAGCCTCAGACCTATGAAGTAAACCCTGATTTGCCAGAAATGAACATACAAAAGCAAAGTCAAGACCAAGAATAGAAAAAAATAAAATCCATACTCAGATTAATTCAAAATCCCAGCTTTCCAGTCTCTATAATGCAGTTCTAGAAAGGTTTTAGCTTTGACTCTCTGTTACACTTGGGTTTATATAACCATTAACCCTCAGCAAAATGCTTCCAGATCAAACCAGTATATTTTACATCCGTTATATTCATTTCATACTTTTACAGAAAATTACATAGAGTACAGGATATCCAGCCCAGCAGATTGCATTACTGGCTCTGCCACAGGCTCTCAGCAGCTTTTGCCTCCAGTCTGTGCTCCAGTTTCCTTTCATAAGGGGAGAGAAATAAATCTCCTCTGCTCCTCCCAGGGGACTGCAGATTTGGCTTGGTTCACTAATATTGCTAAAATGCCTTAAAATTATTACCCAGAGGCAAAGTTACGATGCAGACCTCAGACCGCCCTGTGACCCAGCTTTGGCGCTGGTACCACATGGGGCGTAGGAAGCCATAAGCACCCAGATGCCATCGCCATGGGTCACACGTCCCAACACCCACGCAGGGGACACTGAGAGTGACTCAAGTGGGCGACCAGCCTTGGTGATTAAATCATTAAGTGATTAAATCTCTGCTTGAGAACACGCTCTGATGTACAGTGTTGCAATACGCTGGTTAGAAAGCTACAGAAAAGGGAAAATTAGTAAAAGTGGCTAAAGGAGGGAGCCAGGAGCCATTAAGGCCTGCAGCCCTGCCCATTGATTGCTAGTGCCACCGCAGCCAGCTCTGGTGTCCCTGTTGGAGGGGACACCCAGCACCGCAAGGCAAGCAGTTGCCCAAATGTCCTGAATGCTGGCAGAGAGCAGAACCTTCCTCCCTTCTCCTCCCTGGTAAACTAAATATACTTTTAAAAAAGCAACAAACCAACAAAGCAAAAAACCACATTCACATTTCCCCACAGTTTCACTTCTAATGACCGGATGAAAGAAAGACTTAAGTCCCAACCCCAGTCATCACCATGCTCCTTTGCTCCCAAACCAGACTGGTGCCAGTGTGATGCTGTGTGCTGATGCCCTCGCTACCAACCCCTGCCGTGACTCCCAGGGCTGGGACAAGCTGGAGAGCATTCAACTCATAGCATCATTAAGGTTGGAAGAGACCTCTAAGATCAAGTCCAATTGTCAACCTAACACCACCATGCCCACTAAACCATGTCCTAAAACCCACCAGCAGCAAGGGGCCATACGATTTTGTGATGCCTACTCAAACTGCCACCTCTGCTGCTGGGAGGATGGGGGCACAGACTGATGCAGTCATGGTGTCTTCTGCCCTGCAACCCATGAGATGCTGCCTGACATCGATGGTGCCTACATCCAGGCAACAGGTTAGTACCGCACCCCAACCTACCCTAATTTGGGTGCCATTAGCAGGGCATGTGCTGCAGTGCTGGGAGGATGCTGGGGGATGAACCACCTTGACACCCATGATGTCTCACCTTTCTGCATGCAAACCAGCCAAGAGCCAGCTTGGATGGACCCTGCACCTGGGTCACTGCTCTGAAGGTGCTCACAAGAGCCCCAGGTGCTGAGCTGCATCCAGCAACCTCACAAAAGCAATCACAGTAAAAGCCTGAGTCACGGCCATCAGGAGATGATCTGGGGGCAGTGCTGCAGAATTCAGGGATAACAGTAAACCCCTTCACTGTCCAATTGGCTCATTGCCTCCTTGTCCCACCTCTAAAGTCCAAGAAAGTGCCAGAGCTCACTGCAGCTGGAGGAGGGAAGGAGGCAGAGAGAAGGAAAGAGCCTCCATAATGAGCCTGCAGAAAGATATTGCTTTAAATATCAAATATCAGAGTCAGAAACATGAATATCTGGAGTGATTATGGACTCCAAAGTCTCCATTATTGTCTTTGGATTCAGGACAAGTCCCAGTCCAGGCTTTTGCAGCAGCTGTCTGGGTCCTGACTCTTGGGAAAACGACTTGAGCAGCTCCCTGCAAGGAAGGGCTGCAAAACAGAAATAAACCAGCAGCACCCAGACAGCGTGGCCACAGGACACCCAGAGGTGTCAGGATGCTCACTTAGCAGCAGGTCTGCTGGCACGTATTGGCCAAGAGGTGTTGGATCATGTCTAATAGATTTGAGTGACCACGTCTACATGTTCCAGAGCTGCTTCCTACTCACTCCACTGCCATAAACCACCAAGAGGCCACGAGCAAAGAGTAAAGCAGGAGAAGGTCTTATTTTAGGTGAGCCTCTTACTAAGGGAAAGATGCTACCAAGATCCCAGGGACTGGTGAGTACTTGGAAGAATCAGCACAGTGTACATGCTCCAAACCTTGACTTACCTCCAGGCACCAGCAGTACATTTGTACAGCCAAAGTAGCTGCCTTGGCTGTGGTGTAAAGACTCATCCTCTCCATCCCTTTCCACCCAGCCACTTTTGAAAGGTTTCTTTATGATTAGCACAACGCCGCACTCAGTTTGTCCAAGACTGGTGTCAAATGAATGGCAAGAGCTCACCTGTACCAGCCAACACTGGAAAGCCTCCATGCTGACGCAGAGCCAAGGACACTCAGCTTCATGCTGCAGAGGTTGCCTGTCCCCAAGGACACGCAGCCCAGCCCTCTTTGCATAAGATGACTATAAACAGCGACCTTTGGATGATCCTACATCCTAACCAGGGCCAGAGGCTATCCCCAGAGCCCAGCTCACGTGGACAGAAAGATCCACGTCCTGGTTCTTCCTTTTCCCACTCCCTCACAACCTTTTTATTCCCAAGGAACTAAATATACATAGGGAAAATAACCCACAACAGCAGGTCTCCACTGCTGTAACCAAGCAGACGCAATTTTTCCACTCTATGGAAGATACAACTTCTGCTGGGGAAGACACAATTGCTGCCTTCCCACAGGCACCTTCCCCCGGCTCCTTCCTCTCACACCACGTGCTGATTTGGCAGAAAACTCCCATCCATCCCATCCCTTGGTCTCAGATTCAGAAACGCAGATAGGAAGAGTGGAAAAAGAGAGAAAACACTCTGAAGCGCCTGTAAAGCTCATCTTGAAGATACCAGAGGCGACTTGCTGTCTCGGAGCAGCACACTTCATCGATCACCTGGGACAGCAATGCTCTACCCATGCTGGGCTGGTAATGAAGAGCACCAGAAGAGAATACTTGCAGTGTAATTTTTTGAGGACAGCCCAGGAAACCCTCAGGCAGGGCTTACAGGAGAGACGTCAAATCCAAGCGAGATGCTTACACAAACACGAAGCACATCCCTTCTCCGGGGTTTTTCACCATATTGAACTCAAGCCGTATCACCCACCCGCATAACATTGTGACCGTCCCTCTGGTGCGGTACTGCTAATATTAGTAGCAGGGTCGAGCTGCAGCATCCGCAGCACGCGGGCAGCAGCTGCTCCCCACGCCAGCCCGAGCAACCCGAGGAACGCACCATGACCACGTGTCCCACAGACATCTCGGGCATCCGCTCAAGTCAATTTTAATGCTAAGCCCATGACATTCATGCACATAGAAAAACCTATTTCTAATACAGGCCTCTCCTGAAAGCAACCTGGCTGATAGTTTTTTGTCTTTAATAATAACTTAGCACAAGTCCGTACCTTACTGAGACAAAGTCAGTGGCTGAAATACTAGAAATATCCTGCATCAGGCAGTGCAAGAAGTACGTGTCTGAAAAAAAGACTAGGGAAGAAAAAAAGAAAAAAATAAAATAACCAGAGAAGCCTTCCCATCAGCATTGCCATGTTCCAGCAGGGCTGGAGGCTCCCTGCCCTCAGTGTCCAGCTCCATGCAGCGCACGACTGCTCCAACCATGGTGCTGCCAAGGTGAGCATGCACTCCCAAGGGAGCACGGCTATGGGGAATGCTTCATCAGGGATCAAGCACCATCAACCAAGGCTGTCTCATGGTTTCTACCAGAGCAAAGCTGCAAGCCTCTGTCCCCCCAGGCTCTAGCTCCGGACATCACCTTGAACCCCAACACACCACCCTGCCGCTCCATGCACTTACAGCCCCACTTGGCATTTCCCATCAGTCACAACTTGTGCCCACTATGACATTTTGTGTTTCAACATTACAAGGAAACAAATCTGTTGTTGGCTGACAGCACTGGCAAAGGCAAGGAGAGCTCAGCATCACTGCTGCCAACTCGCCATCAGCCACTGCCAGCAAAAATGCGCCACAGTTACCCCAGGGGACTCTGCTCAGCAGCAGCCATGTCCTGCCAGGATGAGAGGCCAGACCTGATCTCTTCTCTCCTCCTACCAGGCAGCAGATCATGTGTGCACAGTGCTTTTAAATCCTTAGCAGGAAGATGAGTACCACACTGCAGAGTTATCTTCGGGCATCATCACAACCAATCAAAGCTATGAGCAGGAGCATCTGCCCCTCTCCGCAGTTGAACATCGCAGACACCAACCCTCCCGTATCACCTAACCTGAACAGGATCAGGATAATTTGGGGTTCACACAATGTTAACACACTGCACAAGCATCCCACCACCCAGGTTAATTTACTGCTACAGCTTCCCTTCCTTACTGCGCAGGGGTCTGTGTCTGAGACTCTGGGGACCTGAATGACTCACAGCCCCGTCCAAGGCAGAGGTGAGCTTGGGGAATGTTGCCACAGCTGTGGCTGAACCAACCACACTTCCAAAGACCTGCCAAAATCTATAAACCTAGAGACCGGCCTATTATGTTCTGTAAATCCTGGCAAACTAGAGACCTAGAAATGCCCTCCCCCATTACATATAAGGAAGCTTTTCCCAGTCAAATCACAGGGATTGGTGTCCTTCTCGCAGTTACTTGCTGGCTCGGTGTGAGATGAACTTACTGCTGCCTGAATGCGACTGTCCTCATTGCATCGTCAGGCATAAGAAAGAATGTGCTCTGCTGTGTTGTGCTCTCTTGTGTTGCTTTAATTTGGAAACTAAACTGGAATTGAGCATCTCGTACTCCTTCCTCCTCCCAATGGGCCCCTGCATCCTCCTCAGGCTCACGGAGGCTGGCAGCTCCCACGTCGTCAGCTCACAGCCGAGACCACAACTCCCTGCCTTCTGCAACACAGGAAGTACAAGAAACCTGTTGGTCCTATGCCAGGGAGGGATGCTCCAAGGAAAGCAGGCAGAGATGCTAGGAGAAAAGCAGGCAGGAACCACCGGGGTGACTGGGGAGGCAGGCAGTGTGATCAAGAACAGAGAGGGCTCTGGCTGAGCTGGTGTTTCTGCTCCATGGTATTTTTGGCTGATCTTTCCTGCTTGGCCAGAGGCTGCCTGGGGCGGAGATACCCACCCAGCAGACACCAACACTGCATCTCCTGCCCTAGAGACTAGAAATTAATTGCCTTGTTCTTGGGAAGCTGCTATGCAACCCCAAAAACTAATTAAATTGTGAAACAGTAGCCCGGATCCCTGCTCAAGGGCAAGACCAGACCTTCTGGCTGCAGATACCAGAGCCTTCCCCAGCCTCTCCCTCTGCACAGTCAGAGTTATAAAGCACTCCATGGACTGAAAAAAAAAATAAAATTGCAGTGCGGAGCAGCACGGTGCCACCGAGGAGCACACACAGCCCCAACGAACAGCCCTGAGGCTCACAGCAGAGCCTTTATCGTATCCAAGTAGGGAATTACTCATTCTTCAGAGATTTAAATGCAACTGGGGCAGGCAAGAGGAAAGGCTGTAATTTCATCAGCACCCGGGAGCCCTGCAGTGGGGAAGCTCGCAGTCTCCAAAGGACAGTTACAAAGGCACTGTTGAACCCCGAGTGCCAAACTGATGGCGCATTTGGGTTGCTGTGTCCCAACTCTCCTCGGTCCCGGTCTTCCTATGGGACGTGACTTCCCTCAGCCTCCTGCTAAGCCTCTTCCACCCTCAGCTTTGCTTCCAGGGGCCTGAAGAAGAGGACATGAACATGGTTGAACCTTATGATGAGGGGTCCAGAGACCCCAGCTCTGCCACTCGTTTCCTGCCTGACCTGGAAGAGGAATCCTTGTGCTCTCAGCTTCCTTGGCTACCCAGCAGGAAAAACACCACTGCACTCCTTCCCGCAGGCAAGGCTGGATTCACCAGGAGGCGGTGAAGCCGTCTCAGCCTATAGCTGCACACACAGCCCCTGGATAAGCTTTCACCACGGCTCCCAGATCTCCACTATTTTTTTTTTCTAGAAACCGCTGCACGAAGCTCAACTTGGGTCGCTGCCAGGACGCGAGAGTGAGTAGGAATGGAGCCACTCTTCTGAAACTCTGCTCGGGAAGATGAGCTCACCCGAGCCGATCTCTCAACGTCCACTTCAGACACAACCCCCCCATCGCTCTTCTGCCTCTCTCTTAACTCTCATACCCATCTGGCAACAGTGTGCTTCTCCACTAGCTCATTTTCTTGCCTGAAAAAGCCAGTGTACCAGGCAAGAGCCGCAGACACCCGAGGAGAAGGCATCCCCATCCACACGCCAAGGGGACTGCAAGGAGATCCTCCATCAGCAAGCAAGGCTACGCTATCGGGCAACTGGAGCTCTGCCATGGGATAACTGCGGAGCTTTCCAGGACAGGCAGCTCCTACTAGGGAGATATCTGAAACTGGGGATCATTACCCACCTCCCACTATTCCGGGGCTGTGTTCGCATCCAAAATCTGGGCGTCAACAGAAGGGCCGATACCTGGGGTTTCACAAACTTTTAGTCATGCTAGGCATCGGTTTTTTGTTAAAAATCTGCATAAAGCAACTTA
>NW_010163901.1:0-24999 GCF_000695765.1 Mesitornis unicolor
TCCCTAACGTTCTGTGATTCTGTGATCATCATCATCATCATCATTATCTGCGCGCTGCTTGTAGACGGTAATGTCTAAACCTTTTGGTTTATATTCACACTTCATCCAGTAGGTTCTACTGAACTGATTATCTGGTGAATTCTTATCACTTCTAATTAGAACAGGTTACAGGGAAATCAGAATGAAAGTTTTATTAAGATAAATAATAGAACTGTATAACGTCTCATGTGAGAATATGGATGAAGTTCGGTTAGCAGATGCCTTGTTAAGCTCTCTAGAGAAAGTCAGACTTCTAGACAACTTAAATTTAAATTCCATAACTGGGATTTTGCTCAAAAATGTCACATTGAACAAAAATTTACTTTACACTTGAGAATTTTCATGACAGCTACCCAGAGAACTTAGGGGCATACAAGAATTCAAACTGAAATATTTTAATGAAGTAGCAATTACAGGGCAACAGGCATCAGCTTTCAGACAGTGTCAATTCTCCCCAAAGGTCCTTTTAGAAACAGCAACCTTGAACAAAAACTGCATCTCGACCTCACATCCCAGCTGATGGAAGACGACTGCCTTCATGGTGTGCAAGACAGATGATTTACTGTTTCACAAAATATTCTGTATCAGACAGTTGAGGACTGTGACAATGTATCCTCATTGCACTGGCTCTGTTGGCCTGCTAAGGGCTCTAGAAATAGCATTGGAATAAAAGTCCTTTTCTTCTCAAAGTGGCCAAGATAAATTAATCCCAGACTGGCAGGAACAGTGAAACCACAGGGAGAAAACCCATCACATAAATGAAATTTCTGTGAGTTTCACTGGCACAAAGGAAAGGTCTTCTTGCCCAAGGACATTCAAATCAGCAGTCCTGAGAGCAAGTTTTCATTTACAAGAGGAGAACCAAGAGGCAAACAGAAGATGGAGATCTACAAAACTACGAAGCAGCAGCAGTTAACTGAGCAGACACACTTGACATACGGGGCAAGGGAAGAATAAAAATCTCCTCAAGCAAAGCTGCTCATGAATAGGGCTTTCCTCTTTTTGAGGGAAAAATCCCAATTGGAGGTAATCCACATATATGCTGGGAGAGTGTTCCCACATTTTGCATGGATTGTCCTGGCCATATTAACTTCTTCAGATATGGCCTAAAATGTTTGGAGCAAATGGTTTCTTGTGAAACTGTGTACTATATTTATTTGATGCAAGTATGGACTAGGATCAAGTAATCTGGCTTCTCACTCATCTACTTTTTTTTCCTCTCTCTTTTAAGGTCAGACAGAGCTGAATTTGTCAGCAGGTGACTCTGTGAATGACTGGTAGGATGACACTGCCTTTGTTCTGTTCATCCCTACTCAGAGCAAAGCCTCCCTTGCATGTAGGAAAACTGGGTCTTCTTGTTAACTCTGTGCTCCCAGCCATTCATTCTGAATGCTGTTGTTTTGTCATAATCCACCTTTGGCAATCTGGAGTGTTTCACAAGGTTTTATAAAGTACAGTCTGATGTATGGCAGCAGATTAGTCACATGCAAAGAAAGGCAAACAGTGACTGGCTGCCAATAAAAAAGCTATAAAGTTCACAAAATGTAGGCTGCAAAACAATCCCTCAAAACTCTGATGGCCTATTACTATCTGATATAAAGAAACATTTAATAAGATACAACTCCTTTTCTTATTTGTTCCAAATGTTCTTCACCTCAATATAACAGAAGTTGACAGATACACAAACATGCTAAACCTCCACTATTCGTCTGAACTCTTGCTTGTGCTTCTGCCTGGCTTTCCCTGCTGCCTGCTGCCTTTGTCTTCACGCTTCTCGGCTTTTTGTTTGGTCTTAATTCCATTCCAGAATCTATTTAACACATCAAGAAAAACATTCAGGATAAACTGACACAAGCTGTGTTTAAGAGAGAGACAGATTGATTTTCTCAATCCAAAGCTTGTTTGAGGTTCCTTGCCAAGAGAACAATACATATAAATACATTAGCAAGGCTCCACTATACATATGTAGTTTCACTGTCCCTCATAGCAATCCTTCTAATAGCATCACATACCTGCAACGATGTATTTTATTTCCATATTTGGATTATATATTTTATTGTACAGAGACGTTAACATACTTCTTCAAATAAAACTGCTGCAATGGTGATCAATAAAACAGCTAAGTTGCTGTTTTATTTTCTAGTTCTACAATATGCATACTAAATGTGCACTTCTTTGTTTAAAAACTTACTTTTTCCTCTCAAGACTGACATTCAGCCTCAGCCTTGGACTCTCCACACTTCTCTATATGATGAAAACTTGGCCTTGTTATTGTCATCTCACTGTGACCACTGTGGCTTCAGCAGGCCCATGGCTGCTGACCAGGAAAGAGCCTTGCACTCTGCAGAAGACTGACTCGATCTGCGCATCGCTTTAACATTGAGGAGAGAAGATTGAGGGCTCTGTTGCAATTGTTGATAATCAACATAAGACAGCATGCCAGAGAGATCGGTAAATCATTATAATACTTGAACTGCCAAATTCTCAAAGCTAATACTAGATGGACATTTAGGTTCTTCATTTAAATACTTTACTGCAAAACAAAACATGCTGCAACTTAAAATACAAATATTCTGAGGTTATAAAGTTAAGAAAAGTTCTGATAACCACTGTACCCTCAAACACCAACACTGACAATGCAACTGACAGACTGTACTTGCACTAGCAAAAAAATGCGTGACAACTAACCACTTTCTCACAAAGAATTAAAAAATCTCAGCTTCATTTATTAAAGAGGTTGTCATATATAATCAGTAAAGCTCTTTACTCATTGCAATAAATAGAAAGGTTTATCTATGTGGTGGGTTTTATTTTCCTCTAAGTGGAAAGACTACTGTTGTTAGAGAAACGAGATACTTATGGCCAGTGCAGAAGCTGCTGCCCATGACATTTGGTGGTGTAAGGCCACGACCTTTCAGGAAGAGAAGCCTGGACAAAGAGAGAGAAGCTTTCTGTTGGTGGGCATTAAAGGGTAGGAGGAGTGGAGAAATCAGATCATTAGATTACACACTGGGATAAAAATGGTTACTTAGAAGACAACTGTCTGCAAAATTACACTGTGGGAAGTAAAACTTCACATAGCCTCATTCCTACAGGTTGACTGCATTACTGAAATAGCACACGGAGTCCTTCCCAGTGGTGGAGGCAGATAAGTGCTGCACAAATACAGAACAACTGAATGACCTCTCCCAGAAAGCTTTCAATGTAAACACAAGACAAAAACCCAAATGGATGCTGACAGATGGGGAGAGATGAGATAATGAGTAAGTACCACTAATCCCTGACTTGCCACGGTGTCAGCCAGCACACCGACACTGTGGACCTCTACTGCTCATGAAGACTTTGCTTTGAGAAGGCTTTTGGGTTTTCTGGGTCTTTTGGTTTCTTTTTTAAGAACCAGGTTCAGGAAGAAAACTTGCATTGCAGGGGAAAGGGAAATTAAAAGTGAATAGCTCTCAATAGATAACACAGGTACAATGCATGGACTGGGGAAATACAAGATTGGTACAGCAGAGAAAGGAAACATCAATTTTCCTGAGTGGTCAACTGTACAACTGCACAGCACATCTATCTGACAACTTTGTCCTTTAAGGAGTATGGAGAAAACAGGGAAGAAAAAAAAGAAGCGCTATGTTAAGCTCTTTACACTGAGCCCACTGGCTACAATAAGCTGTTCTGCCCATGGGGACAAGTCTAGCAGGTAGAGATCTGTGTGCTAAATAAGCCAGAGCTCAACACACTGCTCTTAATCAAAAAACACTGGAGTAGCCTAGTTCAGAGTAGCCGAAAGTCTGGATCACCACTTGGCATCATCATCAGCTTACAACAATTTTTATCAGAAATTCTTCTGAAAGAGGCCAACAGCATACATGTGTTGTCCTTGAACGCTGGAGATTTGAGCATCCCTTGAAGGCTCAGGCCGACATGCTGCTCTTGCTTTAGACTGTTGCCACCCCTTACAAGACTCAGTAGTATTTTCTCCAGACACCATCCTTAAGCCACCTGCCTTCTCATTCAAGTCCTTATGTCAGGCTGGCACTCCAAAATCTGAGTGACGTAACAGTCTGCATTTGATGGGAATAACTGTTGAGATGGGAGTTGTCACCATTTATTACAGGCATAAAGACACTGCCACGTAACGGGAGACTGGAGAAAACAGAATTTGAATAGTTTTGAGAAGAGGCAAAAGTGTATGTCACAAATACAATTTCTGAACACGTAATACTGAAAGAATTAGCTTTTGCTAATTATACTCTCACATGGGGAAGCATGGAAAAAATCAGAGACAATATATATGAAAAACTTACTGAAAAAAAAATCTTGAACAATATGTATCCGTCAGACCTGTCTATACAGGTTGCAAGCTCAAAAAATTCACAGAATTTAAAATATATCAAATAGTAGTATGCATACAGCAAACAACTGTGCCCCTTAGCATTAGAGTATGCCTCTCTTCGGCGTACTTCACAGGTATTTGCAGATATGCTATGGAAGAAAATCCCTTGTCTGCGTCACAAGAACTTCAAATGAATTACTGCATCATTCACAGAAAAATTAGTTTACTTTGTTGGGCAAGTAACAAAGATTACTATTATTTGATAAATTCCCCTCTGGTGGATAATACCTAGCAAGAACATTAGAAACCAAGCCTTCATTAATGCTGTTGGGTAAATCTGACCCTACAAGCAAGGTGCCATCTCCTGAAGCAAAGGCCATTGCTTTCCCAGCCAAGTCACTCTCCAAGCAAGTTGGACAGAGAACATGGGTTTAGAAGACTGCAGGGTCAAACCCCTTGAATAGCGATGGATAAATAAATACTTGTTCTAAGGCCTTCTCACCACCTGGTTGCACAATTTTTCAATCTTCTTCAAAAGCGAGTAAATCTGTATCAGTCACCAATGCAATCACCCTGAATTCTGCAGTGAAGACAGTGCCATACTACTATCAATTGGTTCAATTTGGCTCAGTCTTCACTCAGATTCCTGTGTTTACCATATCTGACATATATTTTGTAAATAAATTTTATTTGCAAACACTGCAGGCGGTTAAACACACAAAACACCTTTGTCAGTATCAACAATATGTAAGACAGGAATGTTTTAAGTGTTTATGTTCCTACCCACACGTTGCAGAAACAAAGCAAAGTGAATTCAATCTATTTCTACATACTTGAACAATAGCTTATTTTAAAACTGTCGTGTCTTCAACATTTCTCTATCTAGAAAGACGTCATGTACTTCTCATTTATCTTTAACCCCAAATCCCTCATCCTTTCCTTGAATCTCTAGAACTGCCCACAGAAGCAAAAAGCCTACAGACTTTAGATACATAATGTACTTCAAACAAACTGGTGGGGACTCTGCTCTTACAAATGACAACCACAGTGCCACAATGAAGCAGCAGCAGATTCAGTGCTACGTGGTGTTCTGCTTTATTAAGGTGAGCGACTAATTCCAGCATTATGTTTTCCTCCTATTCTCCTCCTTACACTCCTCTCATCTCACAGTACCTCTAATTTTACATAGGGGAAGAACCTCATTACTTCAGCAATGCACTTTTTCTGACTTTAATGACAACATGAAAAAGCTGCTTGCTTAAAACCTTGCTTGCACCAAACGTTCATTTAGACACAGAAAACAGTCGATACCTTGAATTTTCAAGAAAGCTAACAGCCATGGCAAAACAGCCAAATCATGTCATAGCTCTGTAGTCGATCATTAATTAGTTGAATGAACACTGAAACCTCACCAGATAGGATGAAGCTGTGACTCAGAGCAGCAGATGCGATTCTGATCTAAAACCTCTGGGGAGAGTCTGTGACAGTGAGTGCAGCAGCCAGGCTGAAGAGCAGTGCCACAGAGGAAGAAATTTTGGCCATAGAGGAAGAAATTAGTCCTTGAATGGCAGTTAATTTGTTCCAGACAGAGAATTTTGCTGTTAGGAATGGAAAATGTCTTTTATGAAACCAGGCTAAATCCCCAAACAAGTAAATTATTTTAACTCTATGGAGAACATCTAGTTTAGAAAGCTATAAACAACAGTTGCTTATAATCTCCTCATGACTCTAGGTAGAATAAAAAAAATATAAGAATAATAAGCTAATGCACAAAACCTAAGACATGCTTACATCAATAAAAATGTTAAAATGTGTATATCGGATGTACCTCAGTGCTTCTGTACGTGATGGTTTACTGTGCAGCAGGCATGGAATCGCTGCAAGATTATGTTGTTAACAAAAGCCAAAAGCTGATTTACTGAAAAGATGAGGCACAGATCAGCTTTGATACTGCAAAAGATGAAAGACAGACCTTGGAGGTGACAGGCCGATGACAGTCACACAGCTCCAGCCACCCTGCACGACCCTGCACACACAGCTCCAAACACTGAAACACTTGGGGAGACCAAGAGCTTCACAAGAGCTGAACGACAATTTCTTCCAAGCTAAAAGCCAGCTCAAAGGAGCCTCCTGACTCAATCAGAGCAGCTCAAAAGTATGACATCTTATCACACAGTGAATATTACTGTAACATGCATACTACAAACACACCACAGGAAGCTAAAATGTCTCATTTAACAGAAGGGCTGTAAATTGCTACCCTGAGTTAGAAAATGTGCTTGAAGCTGCTTGGAAGCATATAGACCAGCAAGGTGTTTGTAAGTCCTTTTAAGAAGAACAGGAGGCAAGATAACATGATTATGCAGGAACTTCCTGATTTCATTTGTCCCTTGAAAAACTTTCAGGAATAACTTTCCTTCAGGAAAAGAAAAAAATATTTTCTTTTCCTACACATTGAATAGAACAACAGCTTTCAGAGCGACACAAGAAAAGTTAAATAATAGGATATTTCTCTTTTTTTCACACAACCATTTGCTTCAACATATCCTCACAAGATGCTGCAGAAATGAGGGCTCAAGTGTTGTGACAGACAATTAAGAGCTACTTAAGTTTTCATTAAGCAAAAACCTAAACATTGCTTTTGCATTCTGCTGAGACAAAGTGCAAGTGAACTGAGCTTCCAACCACAGAATTAATTTATTGTTTCAACAGAACCTTTCCAGTACATTTTTACACACTCTCCATCTCAGATCATGTTTTGCTTCTCTCTTCATGTAATTCCTTTTTATTTCCCCGTATTTCTCTTGCTCTCTATTAATCCCTTCTCTAGCACTGTCTAATCTCCTTGCCACACCAGTTGTTTCCAGTAGCATATTACACTACTAAGGGAATTAAGATTTCCGAAAGTGGACAGAAGTCCACTATCTTAGACTGTTCACCTGTGTTTGTTGTCTGGTTAATACACATTTCTGCACTGAAAAGCTTCCATAGATGGTAGCATCAGTTACAGCTCTGCAAGTAAGGAAAAGTCACTGTGGCTGCTCAAGCACAACTGAAGAGGCAGCTGCAGAGTAGAATCCTTTGTAGAGATGCTGAAAGAGGTGATCACACCAGACTTTGCAGAAGGAGGAATTTGATAATACAAGCATTTGTTCAAATTATTTGCTAGCTAGTTCAAGTTAACCAATGTCATAAATCAATGCATAGCGAGATCCAAATACCTGTGGAGACCAGATCAGTATCTTGCAGAACCTGTGCACCAGACCTCAGTACAGTTAATCACATTATATATACACTACCACAAGAAATCCCGTTTCAGCTGCTATTCAGAATTCTGGTAGTGCTCGAGTTTGTTTGCCACAATGTGACAAGAATCATTAAAAAAATCCATTCTTTGCTGTAGGATATAACCATTCAAAATAAGACTGTATGCCCTGGAAAATACAATGAGCTAAGTTTCGCTAATTTTACTTGCTCAAAAATCTAAAAAAGCATATAAGATAGGACACTGTACTGTATTTGATAATTTTCAAATTATAAAAGTTTTAACATAAGGATTATTTCACTGGTATTATATGAAAGAGAACAGAGAAGAAAGGAAAATTACTTGGAATGAGTGCATGTTTCCCTTAATCCCTGTCCTATTTCACTAAAAAGTCACTCTCCATTCTTGTTAACTAGAAAAAACATCAGTCTGTATCGTGACTTTTGTTTCCACTGTAAACAAATTACAGTACAGGCATATATCACAACCCAAGACAAAAATGTAAACTTGGTTCTTGACTATTAAGATGGTTGTTGAAAAAGCTAAAATTTTTCATCGTGAAACTGAGAAAGTGCCGTCACCAACAAACATAATTTACACTTTTCATTCTTCTGCTCCTCTGCGCAAATGAGTTGTAGCTGCTGACACAGCATAGTGCTAAGATTTCTTTTAGTACTTTGTATCTCACTGTGTCATTAAACTGTGGTCACACTCTGTTCCAGCCCCTTGTTCTCAGATTCTGTTAAGGGCTCAGACGTCGGATAGAAGGAAATTTTCAAGATTACATTCAAAACTTTACTAAAAAATAGCTAAAATATTCCAAGTTTTACTGAGATCTTACCAAGTTCCTTATAGCCCTGGATGCCAAAGTGCATTATCAGTACTTTTTACAGTAATTTTACCTGCTTCCCCCTCACACCCATACACAGGGACAAGAAGTATTTATTTAGTATACAGAAGGAACTGCTTCTCTGTATTAAAAAGGTCAGGAGAAACGGTAACATTTCCAGGGACGAGAGTGCATGTGACAAATGTTCCTCTTCTCTCATGGTGTAGATCAGAAAATCCAAGAGGAAAGCTGGGACTCCCATTCTTTTTCACCTGACAATCTGGGTCCCCTTTCCTCTTCACGCTCAGGGAGGATGTACTGACAATGCAGACATTGAATCCAGTGCATCTTGTGTGGCTTCAGACAATTTCACTTGAAAGTAGCAAACCAAAGAGAGAAATGAGAATTTAAACATTTCCTCACAGTCTTTGGCAACTTTTAAATGTTCTGAAGATCATTATTTGGTACTAAATCTGTGATTTAAAGACCTGAAGTTGAAAACCTTATAAAGTTTAATTGTTTTAGAAGTTTTCTCATCTTCTTCCCCAGTCTACAAATATACTGTAGAAACAATGTAACTAAGTAGGATCAGGGAGTAGTGTGGGGTAAGAAAGCCCAAATTACCTCAACTGATTATTTCGGTTGTTCTTTCATTTCCCTCCTCTGTTTGAATCAGCAGTCCAGTATTTCTCTGCTCTACTTTTTGCTTGTAAAATGTAGGTAACAATTAGCCACCTCTGTAAAATGCATTAAGTTATGCTGATAATAATGCAGGCTCTCAATTTTTTTTTCTATTTCCAGGATGCCGGTAAAACGTACTTTGGGTGCATGGAATATGCAAGTAGCTCTTGTAAGGAAAGCAACTATCACAAAAGGATTTTGCTCTTTTACAAAAAAGCTCCCAAATCACTCTCTGAAGTATTATAACCTCCCACAAACTTGTTAACACTCTGGGGAAAGAAAACACAAGCCTTTTAAAGCAATCACAGATGAGTTCAGCCTCACCTGCAGGGGCTTAGACTCAACCCACCCCCTCAGCTCTGACACCACCTGGTGTTGGAAGATGCTCCAGGAAAGAGCCAGCCCCTCCAGCGATGAGACACCAAGCGTTGTTTAATTTCCCCATCCAGACATCCCAGCTCCTTCCCTGGGCTCTCCTCGTTACTCCTCATCCTCCTTGCTGGCCTGACAACAGTGTTCTCTCTCACTGAGCTGAAGAATTAAGTGTCTCTCTGATGATTTCTTATTTTGATTTGATGGCTGTACTCCATACCACACCTTCTGTGGGGGCGATTTCGACCTGTAGCAATTTCTTTATTTTGCAGACTGCTTACAATAGCAAAGTCTTCATTAGCCTTTAGATGCCACCATGTTTTATTTACAATCCATTTCTGGACTATTTTCATTTATGGTAAATCCTTGCATTGTACATAACCTTTCAACCATTTTGTGTGTCAGCCTCTGTGACACAAGGCATTTTGATGAGCCTGCAGTGGCTTAACTCTTATTGACAGACTCCAAAGAATCCAATTTACAGAACCAGTTCCTATGCCCTTAAAGTAAAGGTGAATAAACAGATCTAAAGGGCATCATATCTCTTAACTCTATGTTTGAATGGGATCAGTTATATATTTCACTGAGGTTGTTCATGTTGCTGTATCAGGTAGAATCTAACTAGGTGACCTTTTATATTTTAATTTTGTGTCTCTTCCAGATTGGTTACATTGTGAGCTTTGAATTGTTTACACACTTAAATGTGCCTTGTTCTTCACCTAAGCAAAAGACACTTTTTTATTGCTAAAAATAGAGTCTAACATTTGAATAATACATGTCCTCCAGGTTTCCACAAGTGAGCGAATCTATGACACAAACAAAATCCTTTCCCCTTACTACTCTACTGTACTTTAAGGAAAAAAAATAATTAAATTGGTCATTAATTAGTATCTGATTTCCTGCTAGGTCTCAAAATCAAAAAATGGCCTTTGCTAGAGATAACAAAAGTGTCCATTTCAACAAAATGATGCATACTAAACATTAGCAATTGCATAAGAAATGAATTTTTACAAGATTACTAGAAAGGTAATAACACAAGGGAAACTGGTGCTCCTGGAGCTGTCTAGACAAATAATACATTAAAACCAACCAACCAACCAACCAACCAGCATTGCTATTTAGGGAACTTCCTCCAGCAATCACTCATGAATAATTTATAAAAAACATCACTGCCCTGACTTCATTTCATTACTTGGCTTTACATATGAACAACATGAATGACATGCATTTAACTGACTCAACAGCTACACCATGTATATACTAGATATAAAGTGAAGACATTTTATTTCATGTAACTGCTTTATCATAATTGCTAATAAGCCAAGCCAGATGTTTCAGCCTTTGCTCCTACCCATGCAGTTCACACATTTCTTCCTGTATGGCCCTGCAGTGAAATTGTGACATGAGAGTTATTACCAAGGCAAAAGATAGAAATCAAACAGTATTAGGATTTCACTATAAGCAACAGGGAGAGTGGAAACCAAAACAAGTTGGTTTTTTTTAAAAGGGAAAGGTGTATATTAGAGACACACATACTTCAGTGATATCAAAAGCAATGGAAGAAAATACTGTTTTCAATACATTGCTTCTTTAAATACTTTGCTTCCAAGTTTTCTCCAAAGTGACAGTCCTTCCTTAAAGGCACTTTCACAATCTGAAGAACTAGAGGAACAAATTTTATCACTTACCATTAACGAATCATATTAAGGCAAAACAAAAAAGTACAATCAGCAGGACCATCAGTTGTCAATGCTTCAATACAAAAGTCTCAACATTCTGCTACTTTATCGCTGAAGATAAAAATTGTGCACTTGTGCATATAGTCCTTGCTGATCGGATTTCATTAAAATAAAACATGTTCCCAGTGAGAAGACAGAGAGCAGGATTGCCTTTAAAATAACTCAGTATGTTAACTCCAATACAGTTCTTTGAACATCTGTCTTTTGAACATGTTATTAGTATTTCCAAATAAAGATATTACAAACCTTTCTATTAGTAATATGCAAGACAAAATTTGAAAGGAAGTTACTTCTGTGAAAGCATTACACTGAAAAATGCTGATTCTCTAAAGAAACTTGACTTTGTGCTTTGTTGCTCCTTTTTTTGGTTTTAATTTAAGTGTCAGTTAATACACAGATGAATCCTTTTTAATACATCTGCAACATTTTAAAAATAATTAACCAAACTGTCAAGTAGACCCTCAAGTAGATGGCTAATAGTTTCCCACTGCCACACCATGATGTTTACTTTTACTCATGCTATTGCATTTTTCATTATATGTTCTTCTATAACCCAAGACAGTAGCCAAAAAGATTCCAAAAAAAGGAAAATATTTCATGTGGTAGTTCTTCAACTCGTTGAGTTCAAGGTCCAGGTTTGGGAAAGAAGAAAACAAACAAACAAAACCCCACAGAAAACCCTCACAACCAAACAGGTGTTCAACACCGGAGAAGTAAGCAAAAGGCTAATATTTCAAGATTTATAAAATGGAAAAAACCTCAGTGTTTCAAAATAGAACGAGAGCCTATAACTTAATGGGGTTAAGCGTCCATTATAGCACCCCACATCAGCACCCTGAACATGCTGCTTCTGCAAATTGAGGTTTTTTTTGTTGTTTATTTTTAAATCTTAAATGCAAATAAACATGTAACTCAATATCATTTCATGTGTTTGGCAGTCCAGCATGTTTTATGTTTGTCTAGGTTTTGGGGAGGGCTTGTTTAATTTTGTTGGCTTTCTTTAATAATAAATGGATAGATTATGAGAATTATCAGAAGAAAGGTGGGATGTAAAAGTTTAAATTAAAGGAAACAGGCCTTTTCTTTTAAATTTACATTAATCTTCTACTTTACTATCTGTCTACTAATTCCAACACCAAATAACACAAATATATTATTTCTAATACATTCTCTATTGTTGTAACTGTTTAAGCAATTAGAAATGATGAGTGTTTCCCACTTCCCTTGAGACACTCAATCTAGTACCTCTAAACACTAAACTACGTGCTGACAGTCATTCTAGATTTTACTAATTTCATCCCACTATTCCCATTATAGAACATATTGAACCACTTCACTGATCTTCCTGGTACTCAAACCATCAAAAATTTAATATCTGGATTACCTTTTCCTTGATCTCCAATACTTAGGGCAAGGATGTGTCTGTAAAAGCCATTTTCCAAAGCTCTGCCTAGTTAGACTGATGAAGCAAGCAGCTTCTTAAATAAGATGAACATTTTACAGCTTTAATATAGTTAACAACACCATCATGATTCACTGGTTTGTTTTACATCTTTTTTTCCCCCTTTAAGTGGCTTAAAGCTGTGATTTTCCTTTCCTATTTCCAAAGGAATGAGAACACAAAATGCCCAGAGGACTGACATCAGCAATAAGAAGCTTCAGCCTGAGAGGAAACCTTGAAGTTTGGTGTGTGGCATTGCCCAAATGACCCACACCACAGGTTTTTGTTTGCTTGCTGTACAGTGAATTACAAATCTGTACTTATAAACTGGCCATCACAACAGGAAAATAAAGATTCACTTTCTTTTTAATGTTATTTTTAATTGGAAACTTAGCATAGTGTGGTTTCAGTGCTAGCAACACTAATACACAAGTGACTTGTAAATACAGATTTACTCTCTTACTTGTATCCTAAACACCCTCTCGCAATTATTTTATCTCATAAATTACAGCCTTCATAGATAAACCAGTAAATCTCTAAGCTGCTCAGGATTTTGTAGGCCATCTCCAACAAGCATATACAAGAATATTTAAGAAAAATGTTTCACTCTTTCAACAAAACTTGTAAAGCACAGCAGTTGCCTTTAAAACACAGCAAACGATACAGAAACTTTAGCAATATCTTGACAGCCTTACAAATGTTCAAGTTTACTGAACTGCCTCCTCTGCCTCAAGCACAAGATACATCCATGTCGATCACTCAGCAGTTTGCTGGCTAAGTGCAGAATTAAAATCAAGACCGAGGTCTAACTATTCCTCATGGTTCCTGCACAGGTTTGGAGCTATTTAAGATGTCCAGCAGTACGATCTGCTGCTGGAAAACTTATAGCACAGGCTGGTTTCTGTGCAAGAAACAAGTATCCAACAAGGACACGTTGGTGACTGTCAGCTGTTTGGAGCTTTTAAAAATTTATTTTATTTTTAATACACTTTTTATTTTAAAAGAAACAAGGTCAGCTGTGATAACAGTACACTGCCTATGGAAAAAACGGATGCTGAATGTGCAAAACTTTCAAAATACTAGAGTTAGTGTTTCATTTTCCTTCAAGTACTATGAAACCAATATATACAGCTTCCCTAACCTCTCATTTAGAATGTTTTACACTGACTAATATGAAACTATCTATTACCTCCAATTTGTTCCTCTCAAGAGCTGTTATAAGTGAATCACGTTATTTCTGTATAGTACATACAACAGAGACATTTGGTATTACACAAGAGTCACCTCTCCTAGTGTGCTTGACTAGACTACACTTCCATTTAGTTGTTTTTTGAAAAATATTTACAGTCTATCTAAAAAAGCATATGTATGCTAAATAAGTTCAAAGATGCATCTCTCTTCTCCACTGAAGTTTTTTCACGCTATGAGATTGCATGCAGTACTATATAAGACATCTTGCAATATGAAGGAAGGACAGTATGGCAAAATGAAGAGTCACTTCTCCAAAATAAGTTATTGGAAGGAGTTATTAAAATCTAATAAAATATTTAATGGATTATAATCTGAAAAGCAAATGCACCTGCAACATGGTGTTTCTTTCTGTTTTATTAAAAATCATCTAAAATCTAAGGAGAAAATGGAAAATTTAAGCGATTAAAGATATAAACTGGGCAGTTTACACACACAAAAAAATACTGAAGGATGAAAATTTAAGCACGTAGCAGCCTTAATGTTCTGGAGTCAGCAAAGAAAATTAGACTTGCTAATTACCTTACCAAGATGCCTCAAACTTATCTTGACAACATCACAAAGTTTGTATCTGAAAAAAATGTTGATGTAATTGCCCCTCCTTCAGCCAGACTCAAAGCACAGTGTGGTCTGAGAGCATCCAAGAACAACTGAGGGGACAAGGCACTGGCCATGCAAAACTAAAGGCTACATGGCAGTCAGCTTGGTAATTACTGTGGCCCAATTTAAATCCAAGTAGGGACTAGAATAGAAGATACATTGTTATTCAGTAACCGCTGTGCAACTTGGATGCTGTTTCAGTATTGTGTAAGTCTGGGGTTTTGTTCTGTTTACTGGTTTTTGGTTGGTTGGGTATTTTAATAAAGCGAGCTACTTTCTGGATTTTCTTTTAAAATGCACAGGCAAAGAATACAATGGAAACACATCCAACCTTAAAAGTCAATGCTTGAATAGAAAACAAATGCAAAATGTGAACCACCATTGCTTTTTGCCAGTAGAACTTCAGTCTCCACAACTATTTTCCAATATCCAAATCAACAATCAGTGCTCTAGCAAAGTCTCATTTCAATAACCAACTTATTAATTATAAATCTGGCATAATTTGTAAATACATTATGGCACCTGATGCTGAAAGGAGTAGAGAAGGTTGCTACTACTTGTGCTGTAATTCACAAAACAAGGCATTTATTCAATGATCTTCAACAAAAAGTGAAAGGTTTATTTGCAGTCACTGTTCTATGCTACCCAGTCAGTACCTAATCTCAAAAATTTTAAAACTGGGATTTAAAGGCAAGTTTCTCAGTCCTGACTTTCACCAACCCTCTGGGGGTTAAGTCACACGTCCCTGTCGAGGCAGCCACCCCAGGAGCAGAGGTACAAAGTACGCTGCTAAAAGCTGCTCGCTCCCAAGGCTCCAGAGCGGTGCCCCCTGCCTCACACTTGCTTCAGCAAACAGAAGGAAAGGTTTAACAGCTCCTGGCGAGTTCCAGCTCTGCAATTGCTGCACAATAGACCCAGCGATTAAACCTGTCGGGAAATGTGCTTTGCTTCCACTAAACTCCTCTCTAGCCGCTAGTAAACTTCAGAAGTATCCTGGCTTCTTTCCAGTCCCACTCCTGTGCTCTTTCATTCTCTCATTTACATTCAGTACAATAATTGGTTCACTTTTCATGTTAATTGTTTTAATAGTCTTAACTTATCTTCAAACCTTCAATTTCCACTTGTTACAGAACCTCCTCTTGTCCTCTTTTGTCTTTTCCTTCTTTCATTGAGCTTTTTTTTCCTCTCTCATTACTCTGAGCTTTTCTCCTTCTCCATATACTATTTTCTTCCTCTCCCTATTTCTTGCCAGCTGGAAAAAGACACTTCTTTTTATCATCTCTTTTTGTTGTTGTTGTTCTTTTGTTTGCTTGCATAGATTCATAAAGCAAGACTGTTAGAGCTCCAAAGCATCTGCGGACAAAATCCAAACACCAATACATTTTACATGTGGATTCACTTAACTTTAGGAGATGCAAGGATATCTTAATAAAAAAACATTTTATTAACTAGGAGTAACAGATCGCATACACAAGCAAAAACATAAGCTTAACAAAAATGCTGAAGGCCGTAAGCCCTCCCTGTTGACACACTATACCACTTTTTTGTTGCAGAAAGCTTTTCTAAGACAATGTGAAAAGATAATGGCAAATCATGAAATTAGCATCACATTAAGCTTAGTGTTCAACTACAGAACAAAGTATTTTGTTTGGCTTTCATCAAGTCCACTTAAAGTTTCATGAGAATAAGAACTATCGAGATGATACAGATGCCTCTTCAAACCTAGCTCAGATTTACAGTCTTGAGGGCACAGGCAGCCTGTGTGGTCATCCATCAGCTCACTCAAAACTAGCAAGCCCCCAGAAGGGCAGCAGAAACCCCAGCTCAGGCCACAAGACCTATGTGCAGTTCTGACAAGACAATACTGAACGCCTTCCAATTATGGCTAAATTACTGCTTAGTATTCAAGATAACCTAGGATTTTTTCCAAAAGCATTCTTCCCCATGTTTTGGGGGTTTGTTTTTGACTGCAATGAAGCTGCACAGTACCAGTAAGGCTTTCGGAAGTCTCAGTCCTGCAGGAACATGAGCATATAGCTGAAAATCCATGTACTCTATTGGCGTTTTTCACCAAACAGTATTAAATAGTCAAATCCTTCAAGCACCCTCTTTCCCCTACCCCTAAAACCTGAATATCTTCCTTTTAAAAGCATTATTTTAGTTTGTTTAAAGAAGACACAGATGGAAAAAATTAGTTTCAACTCTTATACTAAATGGTCCTCCTCTCCCAAGTTGTAACTATGGACCATTGCTTTAACAAAAGTCCAAGATATGTTACCATTAAAAAGCTGATTTGTAATAAGTGCTCTCCTGGAACACAGCTTCCTTCACAGGGCCTTTTCCAGGCTCCTGGCAGCCAGATTTGTGACTCCAGGCTTGAAACAGCAAGCTTCCATTTTCAAAATGAGAAAATACCAGAATTATAAGAAACTGAAAAGTTAAACCATTTCAGCCCAGCGTGAGAGATGATTGTCTAAAATGGTATGACTTAATCTTTTACAGGTCAGTTAAGCTGGCGAAAGCCATGACAAAAAAACATTTTTTCTGCTTCAAGCACTCTATCAAACAGCAGTGGTACCCTTGTTCTTAGGGAAAAAAAAAAGGAATCAAAGCAATAGGTCACTGAGCTTTGGTCTTTTACTGACTAAATTTATCATGCTAGGATTTGTTCCTGTAAGAGTCACAATCTCCTTAGCCTATTTTTACATTTTGCTTCTCTTTTAGATCCACCTCCTCAATGCAGAGGTTGCTCCACACGCTGTTCTCACCAGCTCAATAACATCCTGTTCGTGACGAGCTTCTGCTTCCTTACAGTTGGATGTTACGCACGTACATGGCTGATCTAAATACAGTGTGGAACTATTTCTGGGTAAAAACTACATCAGTTTACTGCACTACAGGATGGACTGAGCCCAGTCCTCAAAAATTCTTACTAAAGTTCTTCTAGTTTTCCTCTTCCCAACCTCAAGAGAAATCCAGCTGCACATGGACTTCATTGCTTTCACTGGCTTCACTACGGATAACCAATTTTTAACCAAAAAATATTTAACAGATTTCTGAACTCTTAAGCATGGAAGCTGTAGGTTTTGTTTTTGTCTCCATGTTTCTTGTAGGAATTTTCCTACTATTTAGGATCTCTTCTGCTTCTTCTATTCACCCAGTGATTATTTTTAGACCTCTGCAAGATTCCTCTGTATTTTCCTACCTCTACCACTTATACTTTTTGATTCAAGATTTTGTTTTCTTAAACAGAAGATTTAATCAGCAAAGCATATACAAATTGGGGAAGTATTAAAACATTCGACAACTATTTTCTTCCTCATATTTTAATTTCACTTTCCCGTTTTGTGATTTGATTTTGTGTGGGGGTTTTTAATGAGTTTTTCAGACACACAAAATCTCACTTCTATGGCCTCTCTTTCTTACAGTAAAATAAAATATTTAACAAATTTTTTATATAAAAAATAGTGGAAAGCCTGAAGGCCAAAGATTAGAACAAGTGAGGGCCCATCATGGATGCTGCCATGTTAAGTTCACTGGTCACAGTGTAAATGAGTCCCATGGAAATGGGAAGGGGAAGGGGAAAGAGGGGAACCAGAGGCTAAATTCTTTGCCAGGGAAAGGGAGCAACAGCAAGTCAGAGTCATCATTTCTCCTACAGCCTAGAAAGGGGGATACCAAAAGAAGAGGATTCACGGCAGCACCAAAGTTACAGTGTACACCAACCAACAAAACATTTTCTGTGACTGTTTTATGGTAAAAGAGTTGGCAAAACCACTGAGGGAAAGTCCACACAATCCTAAGCAACCTCCAACCATAACCAATGCCTGTTTTCCTGCTGCAACACAACAGCAATCCCAGAATGACACAAACAAATATTATGGAGAGGAAGAGAGTGCTTAGAGAGTTAATACAATCTGACAGCTCCTTAAGGTACCATTTAATTACTGCATTAAAAAGCAATCACTGATTTCTATGTAAGCAAACCATCAATAGACAGCTGCTTACTTATATTTGAAAGATGTTCTTTCATAAGAGAATGCTTGTCTTGCATACCTGATAACTAAAAATTTAGTTATACTGGATTATTACAAAAAGACTGGATACTGCAAATGGTTTACAAGCCAGTCCCTTAACAACAGTGCCTTCATGTGTTTATTATAGGCACTTTCTTATTTTAAAGCTAAGATTCAACTATGTTTTATAGTTGTAATTCTGTCCTCCTACACATCCACAAGCAAATTAGGACAATTCCAAACTATCTGTAAAACCTCCTACATATAAAGAAGTTTGAGATTTTAAAGCATATGAAGTTTAAAATAAACAAAGTCAACCTACCAGTGTCATAAGCCTTGTCAACCGTCAATCTTTTGTTCTAATAAGGCATTCTAAAGTAGTAAGAACCAAAATGCGAGAATTACTGTTCTTGGTCAGAGGTTGCATCCACATAGTGATTAATACGTCTTCAATAATTTTTATTATATAGGTTTCCCTAATTAACATCTAAATTTACTTCTATATTTGGTACCTGTAACATCCTGTGGCAATGAGTTCCACTATGTAATTATGTGTTGCATGAAAAAAATACTCATTTTAAATGTACTGCTGGGTAACAGCTGGGAGTCATCAAAACTCTGTTATAAGAAATTATAAACAATCATGCTCCCCTCATCCTCCCCATAACAGTAGGAGCTTTATACGCCTCTTGCATTTCTTCTGAACTAATTTCTTTTCCAGGTTGCAGAGTCCTACCCATCCTGTCCAAATACAGGTATCCTTCTCCCCATATATAACCTGGTTTGTCCTTACTAAAAGAAAGGACATCTGCGATTGTTTGTACTATTCCAGATTGGGCATGGATGTTGTCATGAAGTCTGTACAGAACTATAATGCAACTTCAAGACCTCTTTTTTTGAGTAGAAATAATTTAGACTGTCATGCACGTTAGTTAGCCAGTTCCCTACAGCAAGCATTATTGTATAATACTTTATAGTTAATGCACTTGACATTTTATTCATTTGCTGTCTTCTGTTATCTTCCCACAGCTGTTCATGTTCACAGATTTGGAGGTCTTAGCATCCTGAATGGTGTATGAGTACAAGCTGGTATTTTGCTGTTTAGCTTTCTTCATAGACTTACTAAAGCAGCAAAGATCACCATGTAGATCCCTGTAGGAGTCCACTCTTGGCTTGTGATAACTGATCTGTTATTCTTATCCTTTTTTTCCACCATCTTAAAAAGTTATTAACCTGAAAGAGCTTCTCTCTTATTTTTGTGACCATCTGGTTTCTTCAGGAAACTTTGGCAGCAGGTGTCATGCACTAGCTTGTTAGTTCATCTGGGATACAAGGTTCTAACATGCCCATGAACTCACATACAACTGATTTGCAAGCTAAAAATCTGTCTGCAACAAACGTGTTGTCTCTTCTTAATTATTTTATATATTCCATACACATCTTCATTTTTTCATATATATAAGCACATATCTTCTCATGTGATTCTATGACAGTTTTAATTAATTTTTATAAGGACAGGAAGAAAACTTTCTAGTTTTCTGTATCTTCACACAGATTATGCCGCATTTCCAAATCCAGTGATTATGTATTCAAATTACTCCAGACCTGTTGGGTGTACCCTGATTAGTCCAAGCAATTTGTTATTACTCATTTTAATCAGCTTGCCCTAAAAGTTCTTACTGTAACACTTGAATTTGAAACAGATCATCTGAGGCATCTCAAGTAATCTCCAATGCAGGAACCTTCACATACCCTCCATAATTAACACAGATGCAAAAAGAGTCTTTGTAAGATTTTCTGCTAAAGATTTATCTTCTGCTACTGTTCTCACAACATCTTGATCCTTACTGGGCCTGGAGAATATTAGATCTTCTGCTTCTGATATGTCTGAAGAATTTCTCAAAGCTCTTTCTGTGCCTGTCTTCTGGTTTTCACACATAACTTACCAGTTATGCATCCTCCTCTTCCCCAGACTTGGTTACAGTTTTATAAAGTCTCTCTTTCCAAATTTCCCTTGTTTGCAGTTTAACAATATTGAGTTTGGGTTTTCCTCACCTTGTGCCAGATGGCAGTTATTTATTCTAACATTTAATACAGTACTTCTTGATACTACTAAAAGCTTTATCCTTTTTGCAGTTCCTTTTAACTATTTCCTAACAAGCTTGCTCCCTTAGGTGCAGTTCTCCCTGTAAGGTGTTACTGCAACATATTTTACACTTACTCTTAAAATAATATGGAAATTGTATTTGTTATGGTTACATTTGTAGGGTAGCTTAACAGTGATTTCACATTAAACTAGGTCTTGTGTGCTGCAGTTTTGTCAAGAGCTACTCCTTCTCTAAGCTGACAGCTTATCAGAAAACCCAATATATTGTTCTTCACTTCTGCATTTACTGAGTCTTCATGCACATAACAGAATCATGTAATAACAGGAACTGCTTCTTCCCTCAGCATCTACCTCCTTTAGCATAGTAATTTTCCTTACCTCCCAGTAATTTTCCATCTCATTTACATGGTCAACACTCAAACCCTCACAGTATTTTGATCTATTTGCACACAAATTCAAACTGTAAGATACTTTCTTATCTAGACATACGCAGCTTTGACCATAAACCCTAACGTACTATAACGCATCTCCCAGAGTAGTTTGCATTCTCATCTATATGTTTGCCCTTATACTAACATCCTCCTGTGCCAATTTTCTGAGATGCCTAATATGTCAGCATCTGGATTTCAAACCAGAATTCCAGCTCTTGCTCTACTTTTCACATTTCAGATTTTGTTCAGAAGCCCATTTACAACTGCTACTGGTCCAATTGCCTTTTTCTTATATTTTATAAAGAGAAGCAAGCAGTAAATACATACATGACGGTGTTAATCCCTGACAGTTGTTGAAACATCTGCAGACCACAACCCACAATTAAGGCTCTTCGAGTTGGAGGGTATGTTAGCATTCTGCAGATCACAGGTCCAGCTTAAAAAAAAACAAACACAACAACAAAAGAATACGTAATAGTTCTTAAGTGATCGCTATTAAGACAATGTTCCCAGGTATAACAGGCTTTGCACCTCAGTTTCAAACGAATTTGGATTATTTCAATTGTTTTTTAACAACTTGATCATTTCTTCTTTTCTGCACTGCACTACAAAGATTATTTCAGGCAGCCCAGGCTAAAAAAGAAACATTTTTTGTACACAATCTACTACTGGTGGCAAATGTACAGCTGTCCTGTATCATACTAGCAGATAGCACATTTGCTGCAACTGAACGTACTCAAACTTACCACAAAATATCATTGTTGTTTCCTTTCTAAAAGCTCCCACTGATACTGAGAGGTTATTTCAGAAATGCCATTACTCACTGCTCATATCTGAATCTTGCAGATAAAGTGTTCTCCCTAGTCCCCCAAAGACCCAATTTCCAGAACCCAGTTGCAAGTGTGGGTGCTTTGAAGATGTGGGAGAGATCTGTTCTGCACAGTTGTAAGGCAGCAGAGGGAGCATTAATTAATTAATTTTTTTCTATCCCTTTGGTAGCAATGATATGAGGCTGCATTCAAAAAGCAGAAAACAGTTCCTCAGTAAAGAGAAACCCAAAAATTTCTGTCAAATAGAGAAGATTTTCTTCTCTGTTAATTTAAAATTTTCAAAGTACCCTATATTAAGAAAAGGAAAAAAGTAATACAGAAAGCTATTTGAAATCAGGCCAAAATTTTAAACCCTACACTCCATTATTTACTTGAATTTCTTTCTGCCCAGAGCAATGTTTAGGGCAGGACATATTCTGGTAAAAAACTCCATGTTTTATACATCTTATCCTATCTGGTATACCCACTCAGAACACGTAATATAGATCACAGTACATATAACAGATGCCATCAAAAAATAAAAAAAAAGAAGATCCATATTTTCACATGTTCAAAGCTCTTCCTGAACATACCGGTCTGTTAGTGAAGAACAATTCATGTGCAGAGAGTTTCAACTCTAGAAAGCTGATGATCTGTGAAGAGTTTCAATAGTGGAACTCAAGAAGCGGGTTTAGAAAACATTTTCTTCATTGAGAGATAGTCAGACCTGCCTAAGGAAAACTTATTTTTATTTAAAAATTATGGTATTTCTAATTTATTTCTCAACTGTAGCATCACTTAACTTTGTTGCTTTATTATTAACAGCGCAATGCAGTCTGACAGATTTTCCAGAATGTTTTTCCAGGCAGTATTCATTTCTACCACTGATAGTGCTTGATGTGTATAGCTACTATTAGGTATGGTATAGAAATAGGGCTCTTGCTTATAGTTGTGCCTATGGAGACCAAGGTCACTGCCTTGGGTTCCATATTGGGGTGTGGTAAGTAAAGTGTCGCACCTGCAGGGAGGAGCGGACAGAACAGATGACCCAAAACTGAACAACTAGGTATTCCATCCCACATAGGTCATACTCGGTATAAAGCTGAGGGATCACAAGGGTCAAGCTCTTTTTCCTTGTCTTCTTTGCTTCTTCTTCCATAGCCGATATCTAAGCAGAACCCTGCCAGTTCTTCTGCCTTCAAACCTAATCCGTGCATTCCTGAGCCCTGCTCCCATCTGCTGTTTTTCCAGAGCCTCTGGTGACTTAATCGTCATTGGCATGGAGGGCAAGAGAGGAGGGTTGGGAAGAAGATTTCACATTGGTTTTGTATGTATTTCATTATTTTTCTATTTACATTATTATCCTGTAGTATTAGTATTGTTTCATTAAACCTGTTAGCTTTCTTTTCCAACCCGTAAGTCTCTCTCCCTTATTCCCTTTCTCTTCCCTTTCTGGGGAGGGCAGAGGAGTTAATAAAGGGCATTTGTCCATTCTTTAGTGGCCAGCCCAGCTCTAAACCAGAACAAGCTCAGACATACTCTTGGGTTTCTTCTTGACTCCCAGCTTCACAAAGAAAAAAGATTTACTCACAAATGCAACTATGAACCTTAATTCATAAACAATAGCTCTCGGGTTTTCATACTTGGCATCACACCTGAGCATGGAGGCCTTGGGCTTAAAAACCTTTATCTGGCAACTGATTCTGCAGCATCTATCACAAACCCAGGCTGCTGAATACCTATGAGATATCTTCCGTTCCTCATAAACTCCCTGTAAAGTCCTCAACGGAGTTCAAAATCCATCTTTATCTTCAAAAGACCATATAGCCAACCTAAATCTTGAATTCCACCCTCAATGAATATGCTCATCGAATAAGCAGGGGCTGTTAGGAAAGGAGGCAGAAATGTCTTAAGGAACTGATGCAAAGTTTTTAACAAATCCTGATCCCCTCAGCTATTTGATGAAAGTTAAATAAAACTCTATTCACAATAGGGCATAGTACAAAACAATTGGAAAGAAGACATGAAAATGAATAGCTAGGAGCTAAAGCAGCTGTTCTCAGACAGTGCCTTGCAAGTCAGAGGGAGTCATGAACACCCGACAAAACTCCATCCCACAGATCAGTCTGTACACCTGAAGTGGGGCCCTGCAGAACATTTAAGACCACACAGTAAAGTCTAGACCTTTACTTTAGAACTTCAGACTTCAGATTTTTGGAGCATTCAGTCAGCTAAATTCAAGAAGTTATTTTAATTTTTCAGACTCCTGTTTAATTGTGTCAGAAAAATGATGCTAAAATTCATCATACTGGTTCAACTCAGAGATTCAAAAGTTTCACACCAAGTCTGTACCATGGCAACCGCATAAATCAACAGGCATACACAAAATTAAAGGATTTTCTTTCATAAAATTCACAGCCTTCAGGTTTATAAACCAATAAATGGAATGAAAGAAGTAAAAGAAATTGTTAATCTCTATATTAAAGGAGCTTTACAAACTCAACTGAAAAACCCAAAGGACTTCGACTGCAAGGTGACTGTTTTTAAAACAGAAAATGAGTGTGAAACTTTTCATTAAAGTTACCTAGCCCTAAAACTAACTATACTATTTTTGAATTTTCCTGCCGTTAATTCTGCCATCCATCTTCTGTTGCGTTCATATATTACAGCCTTCTGGAAACTAAACAAGTGTAAGTAAAACATGGCCATTAGCAGAGAATGATTCTAAACAAAAACTGAAAAACAAAGGAAATTTTCAGAATTAAACACATTTTTCCTCTGAAAACTGAAATTGTACTTCAGGAGTTTCTGATAACCATTAAATCTGCTGTTAGTTATTTTAACACATTAAAATAGCACAAAATAAAAACATTAAATCCTTAAAAAGCAGAGCAACTTAACTGCTCACAGAAATAGAGGGAAACAGGTGATGCAAAAAATACATCACAAAAAACCTCCCAACATTTGGCAACTTTTACAATGGGAAAAAATACGTATTTGTCTCCAGAAGTCAGTATTTTTTGTCCACGATACTTCTGCCTTAATTGCTGTTGTTTTCTCTTCAGCTAGGAGATTTAAAAGCATTC
>NW_010163901.1:25030-45181 GCF_000695765.1 Mesitornis unicolor
TTGAAGTGTTTCATTTGACTTTAAGAAACCATCAAGATGCTTGTTTTCCTCCTTCTAATCCATGAAAAACTGAAGTCAAAAGGATGAGACTTCCTAATGACACGATCAATTTAACAAGACAAGATTCAGTTGGAGTTTTTGTGCAGTGGTTTCAGATAACAACTTTATCTGAAGTAAATTTTCTTCATGCATATGTTTACAAGGGTTCAAAACACGCCACAGTAAAGGGCAGCTGAAACTAGCTCTAGTTATAATGCAAAGCGGCAGTAATAGATAAAGAGCAATGGAAAAATAAGGATACTGCTATTGTAGAAGGTGGTATCACACAAAACATGATACATGAAGTGGACTGCTGTAGTCTAACTGGCTTTTTCTTTGCCTGGTCTAACCTGTCTACATAACTAGACGTTCATCCTTATAAGCAAAAGCCAAAAATAGGATTTGGAAGTTTGGTTTTGCATCCAAAAAAACCTTATTAGCTTACACGGTGCTAAACAGCGGGGGAGGAGCTGTTCTTGTCAAATCATTACTGCTGAAAAGCAAGTGATGCTTTCCAAACATTACATTTGATGAGTAGTTATCTGAAACTTGTAACGTCAGCTTCCTATATTTTAGCTGTTGTTACTAGGCATAACCCACAAGTAAGTTAGGTTTAGAAATTGTGGATCACCTGGTAAGGCATTTTGATTTTCCTCTGTGGGTAAAATGGATTGTATGGTGATCACAGGAGCTTGGGTGTGATCCACTAAGAACTAAAATATATAGAGACTTTTCAAAAACAAGAAACCAAACAAATCCTAGTTCTAAAATAAGATTAAATTATGAGAATTAAAAAGCAGAAGAATGGACATTAATTATGTCTCAGCATTGCAATACCCCATCGCTCAAATTATTAGTACAATACCTGGCAAAATTTCACAGCCAGGAAACCATGGTCAGAGGCTGGGCTCAGCCAAAGTCATTCACAGGTCCAAGCATTCTCTCGTCAGCTAATCTAGGTAACAGCTTGCAGCTACAGCTTAAAACTATGGAGGTCTCCTGCCAGCACTCTGTGTTTCCAAAAAGGCAGGCTTAGCCAAGCAACATGGCACTGACTCATCAGTTCAGCACCAATTAAGCTCAACCTTCAGATTGGTTCTTGGACTTGTTCTTGTCCTAACACAAGTGAATACCCTCTCTGCCATCCACATGAGCCTTGAAAGAACCCATCTACAGTTAAAAACGGGACAAAAAGAATAAAGAAACAGAAACTTCAGGCTGGTGATCTGGGTAACAGAAGGTGGCTATGGGAGCCATTTCTCTGTTTTGCCTTTCCTTACAACATGATAGCTTCCAGCCCAGCTTGCCCTGCGTCATCTGCAGAACATTCCTCCACCTAAGACTCCTCCTCTAAAGCCCTCAGAGCCAGCCACTATTTTCTGCATATCAATGATGTACTAAGGCAAACACCCTTTCCCTCTCCTTTTTTTCCTTTTCTACAAGTATCTTCATTCATTTTCACAATACTTTCTGTAAAATTTATTAAATCACAAGAAAACAGAAATAGCTTCAAGAACAAAACTGCATTATTTATCCTGAGCAGATACAAACCAATTTTACCTAAACGTTGGAAGAACCACTTCCAGCATGAGAGGAAACTTCCTACCTCATGTAGTTCTCTAATCCTCTGAGAAAGTTCAAAAGGTTGCTTGTTGAATCTTTTCTTTTTTTCCTTTCTTTTTACAGTGTAGCCTCCTATCAGCCAGCAATAAGAAAAGCACTGTCAGCTTGCCTAATAACTGAGTGTTAGTACTTTTCAGTTTTCCACAGCAAATACATCCAATAGTATAATAAGACAGCCTGCTCTAATAGCAAATAAAAGCTAATTAGACATAACCATTTTGGCTGCAGAGAGTTAAGTAGTGCAAGGAGTTTTTCCATGCCTAGTTGAACCAAAAGAGTTTTTCTGTTTGCCCAGGAAACCTAGATTTCAAATAAATAGTCCTCCAAATGATCTTTTTAATCCACATACTAAGAACAGAAACACTAAAAATAAAGGGGTTTTTTGTTGTTGTTTTGTTTCAACAGCAAGTTGGGTTGGTCTTTTGAGAATACTGAAAACGAAGCTATTTTCTTTTATCTGTAAAAGGGGAAAAAAAAATCTTTCCCTTGATACCACATTCTTTGATATAAAGCTTTGGTGACGGAAAATCTATATGACTGAGCACTTGCACAAAGGCAGCAGCAGTTAAGAATCCCTCTGAACAGGACAAGAAGCAGTGGCACGTAGGGAAGCAAAAAGAGGAGTGCATTTTGGCTCTGTATGACATGGTCTTCATAGAAAACAGAAACTACCAAAATGAAGTCCTTTAGAAGTAGAGAAACCATGACAAAACAGATAAACAGAGAAGTGTGGCCATTTACATGATGCCAGCAGGAGCTGGGAAGCAGCCACGACCAACGAGAGCCTGCGCAGGTGAGGAGGGACCCAGCGCGGCACTGTCAGACCTGAGGAGTGGAGGAATGAGGGAGGGGGAGGTTTGCCCGTTTCTATGATAGGAAAACTGGGGTAGGGACAGAAAAGCAAGGATCACGTTGTGCTTTCCTTCCAGCTGTGGCAAGCACCTTAGACATAAAGTGACTGGTATTAAGGCAGACTTACGCAACCTGCGATGCAGTTTTAGCAAACAAGTATTTCTTTTCATGGTCTGCTCTAGAACTGCTTTACATAGGAAGCAGCAATGTGACCCTCACTTAAAGCTGGAGAAAGCAGATGAGGAAAGAGAAGATGATGCAGCTAGCATTACGCAGGTACAACCAAAATAAGTCAAGTGTTGTAACTCCCACTCCACACCCTCATCAAGTAGTGAACTGCAGTGCAGAACAATTAGAAAGCTCTTTTTCTTTCGTTTTAAGTTCAGGAAAGACACTTTAAAAAACTGCAGTCAGGGTAGTTTTAAGAGTGCTTTTTTTTCCTGTGATGGTGGTGATGTTGCTGCTGTTGTTTTTCGATTAAAAGAGCATCAAAAAAGCTGATGAGTTAAGAGTTCCCTCCAAGCCAGTCAGTAACATACTCTCAAGCTGATCTTCCCAGCCATCACTGTATTAACACCCATACAGTATTGTATTTTACTTCCTGGGAAGCCTATTTCAAGTCTTGCACTTTTTGTCATTTTTTTCTGTCAAAAATCTTACTTTCATGATATTTCCCCCTGCTCCATCCCTTATTTTGAAATTAACTATCCCTGTTCCTGCCCTAAGCCAGTAGTTTAACAGTGAAAACAGATGTCTACTCTTTGCCCTCCAAAAGAATGAGACACAGGGACACACTCCCAGGAGGGAAGGGAAAAAAGGAAAATTTAATAGAGCTGAGAAAGGAGCCTGTAGGTCAATGAAAGTCTCCATGGGAGCTTATGGATACAATCTGTTACATGTTTACTTTTTTTTTAAAAAAACAACTTTATTAATAGACACATTTAGACCATCTCCTTAAAGAAAGCTAAAAAAAATTACCTAGGGGGCCTGAAAAACTCATCTCACTTTTAAAAATTCAGGTGCTATGAGCATAAGAGCTTCATTAAAAATAAAAGGAATTAGGTTCACATTTAAACAGATTTTTTAAAACCGTTCTGAAATCAATATCATGTTAGCACAGCTCAGTTGGGTTCCAAAGATACCAGAGAGGAGAAAAATCAAAAAGTCACTGTAGATTAAAGTCAAAGTATTGTAACTTCGGCTTCCTACCAACAAGACAGCATCATCAACGGGTGCAGAGATGACAGAACAGCAGACCAGTCTGAAGCTAAAAATAGTAAGTCTTAATAAAATACTTCAACATTTTTCTTTTAAACTGAAGCATTTAAACTTCAGCACAAAGTTGAGTTCCATTGAAGACAGAAGGACAGATACATGCTTAAACATTTCAGCAAACTGCAGCCTAAGATCAGACCTTATCTAAAACCACCAACTAATTTACTACATTTTAGTATTAACCATCTTCTACCAGAAAGGGCTCCAAGACAACCATTACCACTCAACACCACCACCACGTCCTGGGAAGAGGAGCAGAGGCACTGCCAGTGGGTCAAGCAAGCAGTCTGTCCCCTCTGCCCAGCACACGGGACACCCACAGCTCAGGCAGCACAGCACACTGCTGCACGAGTCTGGAGGAGAACACCAAGGGGGACAGGGCTGGAGCACGATGAACGAGGAGATCCTGAAACAACTGGGATTATTCAGCTTCAAAAGATAACATAAAGGAAAAAGCCTCTGCTGTCTACAGCTACCTAGCGGAGGGCCAAAGAGAAGATGGACTCAGGCTCCTCAGAGGTGCGCAGGGGTAGGACAAAAGGCAACAGACAAGTTGGAATGCAGAAAATGTGGACCAGATGTGAAGTCTCTTTATTTTGCACCATGGAACTGGTCAAACACAGAATGAGAGATGCCCACGGCTCACTTCACTGAAAACGTCCCTGGAGCAACCTGCTCTGACTTGCCCTGCTTTAATTAGGGATTGGATTAGACAACCTTCAGAGGTCACCTACATGACTCTTACATGACACCTACATCATTCCACGATTTTGCTGGTAGTGGTTATTACAGCCCCATGAAAAGGTAAGTTTGGTGCTTTACGGCAGTTTAAAAAAAAAAAAAAAAAGAAAAAGGCATCCCTAGATACAGATCCTGTAAACCAGAGCCATCTCCATACTGCCAACAGCAAATCCATTCCTTTTTTAAATTTCAGTCCTAGGCTTTATGAATCAAGAACCTCTCAGTCACACCAGACTGACAGTTTTTACTCTGAATTTATAACCTCTGCAGAGAATACAGATCAATATTGAAATCAGCAAGTGTAAAATATACAACTGACAACTCCCATAACTGGTATAAAATATGACATAGCAGTAAGGGAGACCTTATTGCAGCCTTTCAATATATAAAAGTGGGCTTATAAGATAGACAGGGAGAGACTTTTTACCAGGAACTGTAGCGGCAGGACAAGAGGTAACGGTTTCAAACTAAAAGAGACAACATTAGATTAGACATTTGGAAGAAATTCCTTACTGTGAGGGTGGTAAGGCACTGACACGGGTTGCCCAAAGAGCTTGTTGATGCCCTATCCCTGGAAGTGTTCAATGCCAGGTTGGATGAGGCTGTGAGCAACCTGGTCTGGTGAAAGATGTCCCTACCCCATGCAGGGGGGCTGGGCTGGATGATCTTTAAAGGTATTTCCAATGCAAACCATCCTGTGATCCTATGACTGCTAAGGGCTATATGCAGTTGTGGTATCCTTTGCTTTCTCCCCCTCATCTCAAAAAAGAACAATCAAACTAATGGAATGGTTAAAACATACAGTAGTGGTAATGTTATTTTTACCATTATACCATATTAGTGTACATATATCTGGATTCACAACAAGCTAATATTAATGGTCTGTTTAGCGTGATTCTGCTTTCATTAGTATGATAGGCCTTTGCTTTAGCTACAGATGAAAGCAACAAATCAAGTACCCCATCCTTAAAGCTGGAGGAAATGAGCTGGATTAGGAGTTGGAAAAACAACAAAAGTTCCATAAAATCAAAAGTAGAGCAATGAAGGTGCGCAGGGAATACAGCTGTTTCAAGGTAAGACAGAAAAAGGGCTGCATAAAATGGCAGTGCAAAACCAAAAGCATAGTTATGATCCACCATGCACTGGCCACTATCAGGAAAGAATGGCAGTGAGACTGACTTTGTCTGACATTTTTACCAAAGGCCATTTTTACCAAAGCGTGGAAAATCCACAGTGTAATGGACGTATGGTGCTGTGGTCCAGAAGACAGGGACAAAGAGCCAAGTTCTTGCTAAAGTAGATTATACCTCACTGCAGCAACAATTCCAAATCAACCACTGGCTGAAATGGTAATAATTTACAACTTAAATATGCAGCGAACAGATGATCCTAAGGAATGTTTTTATTATGAGAACTGAAGATTATGAAAAGCTGATATTCATAATGGTTTTCCAATCTTCCAATTTCTGGTGGATGCACATGCAACCTATGTGAATTTTTATGTTCCAGCCGCTCTGGAGTTTCAGACATAATAAAGTACATCACAGTAAAGTAGAATTCTGCACAATTTTGCATCATATACAATCATTAGCATCAAGACAAAACCAGCACGGAAGCAGTTTACTTCTATTTGCACAAAGAGGAAAGCCTCTGGAGAATCAGATTAGTAACCTCTTTTGATTTATTTTATAATGCTGTCAGTGGTAGCAACAAAATTCCTCCAGCAAGATGCACAGATTGTTTTTAATGTACATTCAGTGCAAAATAAATTATTGCTGGTTTCCAGGAATAAGAGAGAGACTTGTGCTGCATAAACTTCAGAGAGTTTCTCAAGGGTAATTCTTGCTGGTGTCAGTCAGCCTGAAGGTAAGCAGCAAGATCTATGTACAATTGTTTGTATAACTGAAATATTTTTTGCCTCTTGATTAACAGGAGAAAGTACTGTGGGTCTTGCTTTCACTAAATCACTTTTTAAAAGTAATTTCAAAAACTGGCACACAGATGCCCTGTATTATCAGCTGTGACTAACTTGGTGAACAAAGGTTCCTAGATAAAACAAAATGTTAAAAAGATACACTACAATGCTGCACAAAACAGCAGGTAAAAGACATCTTCCCAGATCATGATGATGGTTTTAGGGAAAACAGAATTAATACTCCACAATGGAACAGTTCAAGGTCTCTCATGTATTATGGAATACATCTGATCTGCAAACTGCCTGCCTTACACTAAGTGGAAATCCTCTTGAACTTTTTCAGCATAATGAAGACAGAACAGCATTGCCTAAATACCATGTTTATTAGCACTTTCTTTATAAATATAAAGTATTTTAAAAGGCAATTCTTTAAAAAGCTGCTGAAAATGCGGTAGAGTATAAGATAATGCTTGATCTCTTTACCCTGCGTTAAATATGTTTTTTTCCTAAAAAAAAACCAAACAAAAAAGCAAAAACAAAAAACCCCACAAAAAAACCACCAAAAAAACCACACACACAAAAAAACCAAACCAAAACCAAACTAAACCAAACAAAAAAACCACCCAAAAACTTACTTAACTGCTTCCATCATTGTTTGGGTGCACTAAAAGATAGACCCATGCAGGACAAGGATCTTTGCTTTGCTTCTGTGCAACCTCACAGATCTAGCAGATGGAAAGGAATATCAAAGATTTTATTAAATTATTTAGAGGCCTGAGGCCCATTTATAAAAAAGATACAGAAATTCTGAGATTTCCTCATGAATTACAGTAAGTAGAGTTTTATGCTGATTTTACACCCTCACCAAGTTAACTCACAGTCTAAAAGAAAGGATAATATCCAAATGATAGACATTGTACAGAAAACACTAACCTGGGTGTAAACATTTAAAAACTGGCATTTATGATGCATCTCAGTCTCCTCTTGTGCTCCCTTACTGAACTCCATTTTAAAATTTTAAACAGAAATTTTTACTTTTTGGACAGACACCTGGTTTTTAACCTGTGTCTCTTATGCAGCAGCTTACAGCAGGTCCCCAGTAACACAAGGGAGACAGGACCATTAAGAGTGGAGCCAAGCTCTACCACTGCCGCCCATTTAAGGGGCACGTTTCCACTCCATCACCACATTTGACCACTTTCAAATCAGAGCATTTAAGTGAACAGTCATTTCTCAGACACCTGCAGCAATCTGAGCCATTTCAACATCAACAGATAGACATTTCTTTCTTTGGCAATAGATAGTAACAATAACGTTAAAGCATCACTTCTAAATAAGTTGCAAGAGAATTATTCTATTAGAATAAAATGGGAGCATCAGGATTTCTTCAGTGTTAAGAGTAAAAGCAAACAAGTTTCAATGTAGTAGCAAGCAGCAGCACAGCAAGCCTTGACCTGCAGGCCAGGAAGAACAAACACAAGGCTCACAGGAAAATTGGAGTATTTAAAAAAATTTACCCACGTTTTGATGTTAACTACCAAGGAGTCACACTACTACCTGCTCCCTAGAAAATACACAAATATCAGCTGATCTCCAAATACACCCTGGGCAAGAACAGGACAGTTTGTACTCAAAGGGAAGAGCGCACACATCTCTCACCCACAAAGGTGATTTGCTTCAGGACCACAGCATTGGCTGTCAGCACAGACCTTATCATGTTCAAAGAAAAATAGTTTATCACAGAACAGCATCTAATTTTTCTGAGTGAGGAACAAAGCACTAAGAAAGCCCCTGCACAGCAGATGATGAAGGGGAGGTTTTAGGCAACATTCAGAGCACAGACTTCTACTGGCACACTGCTGCCTGCCAGGACACAAGGGGATGCCGTTTCAGAGACTGGTGCAACGGCAGGAGGCCTTTCTGGAGAGATGCTACCAAAAACCCAGTGAGGTTTGGGAATAGGGGTTGTCTGAACTTGTTCTTGCTTGGCAAGGACTGACTTCCCCCCATTATTCTGGTACAAGCACCACACTTGCCAAACCAGCAGAGTCCATCCTACAAGCCATGTTTTCAGGGCTATGCTTCCCATGGAAGTGGGCACTGCTGTCTCTTGCCCCTTCCCACCACTGTCACCCGCCAGGTACCACAGGGCTTCATGCAGAGGTCCTGCCTGCGGGCAGCGGCTGTCCTGCTCAGATTCCCGAGGCCACATCAAGCACTGGGTAGTGGTAGAGGGCACAACTGTTCATTTACCACAAGACCACCTAGGACAGACATGGTTTTGATTCTCTAAATACTATTTGAAGGAATGGAAGCTTCCAGCTTAGGGTTCAGCCTTCCTTGTGCACAGGTACTTTGCTTTTCGGCTCTAAAGGGCAAAAGCCACCGTGAAACTTGAACTGCCCTGCAGCACTGAAGAACACAAGAGAATGTAGTCACCAAATGAAGACTAAATAAAAAATAAGTAAAAACTGGATTGGTATCCAAACAATCTTTCCCTTTGAGTTGGTCTATCTACACCCTACAGACTGTAACAGAAAATTGCAATGATAATACAATCAACATAACCATCTACTAAAAACAAACTTCAGATTCCTTGGGTTTTGTAGGCACTACTGACCCCCTGAAGTTATGTCCCTGGGTCTACACATCTGTGCCAGCAACCTGCTTTCAGATCATCCTGGCTGTCCCTAGAGATGCTACACAGGAACATGTTACATTCAGCTTCCTCCTAATTTAATTTACTAATGCTCATTTTTTTTCAGGGAGACAAAAGAGCAATGATGGAAACAGAATTGGCAACTATGGCAGCACCAGGGCACATGCAGCAAAATCCGTAAGTATACTTCTATATGTAAAATAGACAAATAAATCCACACATTAGACTAATCGTTGCGTGTGGAACATGCTGTTAGCACAAGCCAGTTAAGTATTTTTTATTGGCTCAAGTTCCAGGCCAAACCTGTTGGAGTTAAGAAACTGGGGAAAAACCATCTGCATTACTACCTTGTTGACATTTTTGAAGTTTCAATTTTAACATTATGACTTGCATAAATGCAGCAAGCATTCTCATCTGCAACATTATTTCAGAAAAAATTACTTAAATTCCTTTCTTAAAGGCAGTAAGAGCCCAGATTCCATTAAGGGAAGAAGTTGCTTTCAGGACCAACGTGAATTCTTACCTAGGGCTTCAGAAGTACAGGTACCTAAAGTCAAACATGACGCAAGACAAACTTCACACAGCAATTCACAACATCCCGGTGAAAATACGTGCTCAGCAACTAGTGGTTACTGAAGAGCATTTCAGTTTCCCCAGGGACTCCTGGTTTTCCTAGATTTGAGGGCAAAAACTATCACTAATATAGCTGAAATTTCAGGTAACCTTCCTGACTTCAGGGCAAACTGCAGACTTTCCACCTGTGATCAGCCAGAAAAACTGGCTGTGGTGTAGAGAACAGGCAGGATTTTATCCAGACATACACAACCCCTTTAATGCACAGGAGCTACTTTTCCAGGATGTTTAACTACTTTACAGAGGCAAAACAACTTGTTATGAAAAATAGATGTAGTTATAGGATAACTACTAAAAAGAACAGAAGTAGTATCAAGCCCTACTTCCTGTTTACCAAAAAAATGGAGGGGGCAATTACTCCATTTAGGATTTGTCAGACTGCAGAGACTGATGAACCTGAAGGCATAAGCAAAACTGCTTTGTACCATCACAAGTAATAATAGCCTGGTTGGCATTGGGATGAGTGAAGAAACAAGGAAAGTTAGTTTTCGGTATAAGAAGCATCTGCATCTTTATATGGATACCAGAAAATATTTTCATGTTTCTCAGTAAGAGCATCATTGCCCAACTGTGCCTTCTGTCAGCTGTCACCAACCTATTAAGCAGCCTGAAAGGAAAAATTCTTGGAAAGGAAGTCTGGGGGGAACTTGTAAACAAAAACAGAGGGAGAGCAAATTTAGAAGAATGCTGCAGTGTTTGGGCCACCTACATTTCAGAGTGAATTTCCAAATATCTCCATTCACTGACCTCGTATTTCTACTACTGATCAGGCAGACTGTGAAGCTACTCTAAGAAGTTAATTTGGTTCCCTTCTCCACCTGTACACATCTTTAAACATTCTCCCTCTATATACATCTATATGCATTCTGCTAACTTCTAGCTAACAAAGTGCTAACTTTGACTGGGCAAGGGAGGATACACAACTCCCGCACACCCAACTACCTTGGGGTTTAACAACATGTCCATACACTAAGTTATACAATGTATTTTAGCACAGAAGCTCACTTATTTGTGAAGAGAATTAATTTCTCTGGGCAATACACAGTTGAGGGAGCAGTATGACCATGTACATCTTTGCAAGTACAGCAATGCAGCAGGCACGGATGACCACATTAAAGTCATTCAAAGCTGAGGTCTCCAGACGTACACAATACACAATTTGCAGGTTTTAAGTCAGCCTGGATTTATCCTGGTCCCCCCTAAGCAGAACATTGCCATGCACAGGCTGTTAGAAGCTGCCCTGAGACTCTATCATTTATTTGAACCTTCACATCTCCAAGAGTCTGAGCACATTGAAGGCACCCCTGGAGGAGACCTCTGGTTTAATTTCCCCTGAAGGAAGTGACCCCGTGGGCATCGCTTTGCGATCTGAGCAAGCGGTACGTGGAGGTGACAATGGGAGATGAGAAGAGACTCACTGCAGAGCCACGTCACTGCTCAGAGATGAGACGTTAATACAGATGCAGGCAACGCATCCCTGGTAGCTGACAGCAACTGGAATAGTTTTGCATAAAACTACACTAGGAATAAAGCAACACAAGCTGCCTCTATGAACTATGAGGTTTTATTTTAAATTAATTTAGAAGAAATACAGGACAAAATTAATTCAGTATCTTGTAACGCTAGCACAACGTATTCAATCATGCAGCAGCTCCCTATGGGTTTGAGTTTTATTCTTTTTCCCCTCCTCATTAACAGTTTTGCAAGTTCAGTCTAAAATCTGAGAGTGAGCTCAGGTCCTTTACCATTATTGTTCATAGCTTTGGACAAGAAACAGAAGATTTTTGGTTTTCCAGCAGAATATTTTTTTTTCTCAGAGCTGCAAGGTCCTCTTCCCTCGAGTAGGGCTGTAAATCTCTTTTACTAGGCAAGCTTAGTAAATAATGATAAAAATCGTGGGGGTTGCAGGGGAGCAGGGGAAAAATAAAGGCAAGTTCTGAGAGCTGGTTATGTTCCACACCCTCTTCTTGCATCCTGGACTTTCAGGGACTACCAACATACAACAAGGGAAAAGGAATTTCCAGTTTTAGAACAGATTTGTCAGAAGAGGTATGGAAAGGTTAAGTAAGTTGGATTTTACTTTTTAAAATCAGTTTAAAGAAGCATTTACCATGTTGCTACTGAAAGTTGTTAGAAACTAAAAATAAGCTTTCAATTCAAATAAAAACCAGATTTTGTCCATTAGGAACAAATTTAGTACACATTATTGTGTACACCAAATGTGAACAACGTGGACACCAAAGAGATTAACTTATCACTGTTACTGCAACATGTCTCCATACTTCCAACTTCATGGAAGGGCACTATTTAATTGCACTTTAAATTTAACAGTTTCAGATACAAGCCTTCATATACAAATACAAATACATATATCAAATACAAATTACTCCACTTTCTGCTGTTCAGTGATGACCTTAGCTTTTCTTCTGACCGGTCTGCACACACCTTCTGACCATTTAAACGCAAATCTCAAGGGAGATGTGCCCTCCCGGCAGTCGCTCACCTCCTCCCGCCCAGCCTGGCCCTGCAGACACCGCTTGCCTTTCGCAGCAGCCGGCGAGGCCTCGGCCCCTGTGCGCCCCACGCTTCCCTCACTGGTTGTGCTGGTTGCTTAGAAACGCCACAGGAAAGGACATTTCGTATTGGCTTTAGATAATGATGAGCTCAATTGATAGCGGCTGACCGAAGATGACATTCTTTTAAGTTTTTCTATATTGCAAACCAACCTGTGCAGTATAAAGAAAAACCTGTGATGCATTTAAAGAAGCTGAGTGAAAGCCAGGACTGGATGGGGACAAAGGAAAGCAGAAACCTGTGGGTGTAAGTCTAATTGAGACTTACTAAAATTAAAAAAAACAAACCACCAAACTTCTCACGAGGTAGTTTTGAAGGAAACTATTTGCTGCTGACAGATGAGAGAGCTTAGGAGAAAATGTTTACTTGTGCCACAAAAATACAACTGATCTCTCCTATGCTGACTCAAAGTGTATCATCTTCAGCTGGCACTTCCAGGTGTGTTGTGGACCTCTGAAGAGGAATGCTGCCTCTTTCACTTCCAGTCCAGATGTGGGAGCATCAACCAGCAGCTGTTTCTGCTTGGGTCACTCTGTGTCACAGGCAGCAGATGGCTGACAAGGGATCCAGGTGACAATGAATCCCAGGCAACTCAATGGAGCTTTCTACAGCAACACTACACACTACATCCTGCACCTTTAAAATAACATATGAAAAATGAAAACAGCCCAATATCACTTATCATTAAAGGGAAGCACATGAGTTTCCCATGAGCAATACTGAGTCCAGGCTAAAAATCACCACCCACAACAGACAACAGGAGAAGATGTAGGACCCAGCAACATGGGCTCAAATCTTCCACCAGTATCCATCACAGCTACACAGAATCAGTAGTTTATGGAGGAAGTGCAAGCCTCCAAAGATGTGATATACGATGCTATTTATATGACAACAGAGGCTGAACATTTTTTTATATTGATTCTTCCAGATAATTCATTCTGTAAACTAACCTGCAAGCATAAGTCTAGATGAAATTAAAATAGCGTCATCCCACTGTGCTACAACACAAAAATTCAGATTTTTAAACAAGTGACCTTCCTCGGTAAAGGACAGAAGCTCAATTCTGTGATTGAGAAGAGCAGTATTTCACTTCACCACTCACATCTGATAGATGGTATTGCAATGACATTGATTTAAAACGGGAGGCTTTTCTATTCTCAGTGGAAAAAGATGATGATCACAAGTGTCACACACTTCCTCCCGGGCCTCAGGTAGAGAGAAGCTCTCAGACGTGGCCAATGTGACACAACAATTGCAAAACCATACAGTTCTGTCTAGAAAAGAGACATCAACATTTAAGTTACCATTTCAGACTACCAGCATACAACACGAGTGCCAGTACGCCCTTTCCTCTGTAAAAGGTAATGCTGAACCATCCTGACTCTTCAGCCCATAAAGCTCTACCAACACGCGCTGCTGCAGGCGAACACTTGGCATTTGCTGTCCAATTTCATCATGTAAATCAGGTCTCTTAACACCCTTTCTAACACCACACCCCGCTTACACTTTGATCCTCCTAAAGGCCAGGGCCAGATCTTTATAACCTCGAAGTTCATCAGCAACCCTAAGTCCCAGTGATATTACACCAGAAGGACTGATTGTAAATTTTCCACAAATTCACTGTATAACTTTAAAACAATAAAAGTCTTTACAATAAAAATAATTTATTTAAATCTCAAGCACTGTGATACATATTTAACATCTTCCCTTATTTTACAGGGATGGATATAAATATTTAAGAATGTAATAAACACATTAATCTGTCGCTGAAACAGTGCCTTTTGGCTGTTCACATGTGGTTTACACTGGAAGTCAAGTCTCAAAGACATGTAGAAGCTAAAGAGCAGAAAACCAAAATTAATTACAGCATGACAACAGCTTTTCAGTTAATAAGAGGAGAACAAATGTTTATTTCTCGCTTGGTCTTTGCTTTCCCAGACAGCACCACCATGACACCAATAGTCTGACATCAAAGAAAAAAGTAAAGTGAATAATGCAAGACTTTTCAGAATGACCTATACAAATAATTCAGTTGCTCCTTAAGGTGCACTTGATGTTTTACATATATCATAGAGAATAAAAGCCCATAGACTGTATTTTAAGAGAATTCTTCTTACATTCAGTGGACATGCTAAGTTTCAAGAATTGAAGAAAAGTAAATTTAACCTGGAAATTTATACAGATATGCACTCAGAATCAACATTTCAAAAATCTCTTCCAGGTATACCACAGAAGTGCATTTGATGATCTGGCTTGCCCCAGAAGTAACAAATCTTTCTGTACATGGATAGCCCAAAAAGATTTGAACAGAAAAATTCATTAGTAACTTACCCTCAGGGGATGAAACAAAAATAGTGTCCTTAGAACACTACGGTTTTAACAAGTGAGAAAGCACTTCCCTTTTCCCTGCTCTTTTTCAGAGTCTGGTTGTTCATGCTGATATTGTAGAGTCTCAGAATTACTGGGGAATCTTCAGCTGGGGCTTTTACCAGCCCAAGTTTGGTTTTTTCATTCCAGTATGACAACGCTGTCATGCATGTCTAAAGTGCCCCGACTGATCTTTTGGGAAGCACATGAACTTGGGTTAGGATATTGCTGAGGTGCATCACTGCATCACTCATTGACAAATGATGTATTAACAAATAATGCACTACGCTAAATAGGAACTGCTTTCCTGAAAATGTTACCTGATGGCATCAGGTTATCACAGAAAGTACCAAACACCCACCCTAGCCTCAGAGGCAATCGCTACTTCCTGCTAACATGTAAGTTTAGGACATTGTTTCCAAGGCCTAACACACACGAGTCTGTATCCTTCTGGATGTGACATGCTTAGTAGATAAGCTATAAAAGAAAAGAAAATTCACTTAAGGCAGGTTGACATGACAGATATAGACCAAAAGTAAGCACGGGCAAAATTTCAAGTTCTGATTTCCCTGAAGTACAGCAAAAGCTGCAGTTGTGAGCTGCAAGTCTCAGTTCAATTTTTCCTAAGCATTCCTTGTAGATACCAATTCATCAGTCATTGTTATTGAAACAGGAGAAGAAACAAGAAGTACCTATTCCTATAAAGTATCACAAGAATTAAAGAAATCAAAAGACCACAGTAGATCTCAAGAAGTAATAAAAACAGGTTAAAGAAATGGAGGAAATATGAACCAACCAAAGGTATAGGACAAGCCTTCCCCAGAGCTCATCCTTCAGGAGGTCTGTACTTCAAACATACATCAGGGATTAATTTGCAACTCCTGTTTTGACTAGAAAGCTTTTCATACAAATATACGTTTCACCTTGGAACCAGTCAAGATGTAATTCATTTGGATTGTCTGTCTGCATCTGTCTTTGGGGATGCATTGACCTAGTTAGTGATCTAATCTAATTTCTGGCAATCATTTATCAAGTTTTTTTCTTTGTGTTGCTTAGTATTAATTTTTAAAGTGACTGTATGAGTGCTGCTGTGTCTGTGCATGGCAGCTCAGCTGCACAAGGAAAGCACAGGAACAGGCTCCATTGATGGTGCTGGGTTTCTAAAACACTTGAGAAAGGTATTACAGCGCCTTAAGATCGTAAGAGAGCACAAGCCAAGCACCAGGCTTCAAATACAAGAGTAACTCAGCTGAGGCAGATGTCTGACAGCCCCTGTCCCACACTGAGGGGTTCAGTCCTGTGAGAGACCTACAGGCCACACAGAAATCCTCGTCACAGCCATCCAGAGTCCCACCACAAGTCAGTGATAATTTGCTGCTGTTTTACCTGCACAGAAATGACTCAGAGCAACCTCCAAAAAAAGATATGCAAGAGAATATTGCCCCAAATGAAGTGGGACTCTATTCAAGGACCAAGATGCTCGAGCCATGGGACAACAGTCTGAAGACTTTGCTTAGTTTAGCAGCACCCACTTGGGTGCTCTTGACAGAAGTGTCAGTGCTAAGCCAGCTTCATCAACATCCATGCTTGGAGCATCTGAAGAGCTGCCACCCACGGCTGGGACGCACCCTCTGCCCTCTCCTCAAGGTGCACGTACCTGCTTATGTACTTTGGGACAACATTTTGAGAATGGTATAGTATCGCATTAAGGATTTTGAAAATACAGTTAATCAGAAATCAAGAGGTGCATACTTTATATATAGGGGCATTTCCCAATCAGACTGCAAAACAGCAAATACCTTTCCTGAAAAAGGGTAAAGAACTAACAGGAGGCAAATCCTACCAAAAAATCAGTTAATAATAACCTGAATTAATTGCTGTAAACTTTTGGAACATTTAGCAGTTACCTTAAAAAAAACAAACAAACCAACCCACAACTAAACAAATAAGAACATCTCCTGAAAAGCTGAAGAAAAACTCAGATAAAAAATAAAGTTACATAATTTTAAAAATCGCTTACATTCCACACTATGGATAACCTATGGTTAAAGGTTAAGTATTAGTAACGTACTAAAAGTGTGCATGGGGAGACCAGACAACTTCATGGATGATAAATCCAAAATCATCACAAACTGGAAGACTACTTGGGTAAAATTACCATACATGCTCAGGCTCTTCTTCTGCTCTTTCCTAGACATTTGCTGTAGGTGACTACTGAATCACGACTGGGCTAACAGAACTACATAAACAAACACATAAGCAGAATTACAGGCAATTGAATTCTTTCATATCCATAAATGTGTGAATGCTTCTCTTCACTTCTGCATGTATTCTGCTCTAGTATTACTGCTGAATGCTCTTTTGGTGTTACCAACACATACATTTTGCTAATTAAAAAAAAATGGTGCAACTATCTGTGTGCAGTCACTTGAATCCATACATAATCTTTAGCAACTGAGACACGAACAGTCATCTGGCAGCAGATTTATTACCACTAGAAGATGCCAAACCACAGTGAATAGTAAGTGGCGTAAGCACATTTCATAGGTGACATGTACAGCGTATGAACTGTATTGTGTCTCAGAAGGGTGCTGCAGTCAAAGACCTCAACATCTTGGGTCTATTCTCAGCTCTACCAGAAATTAAATGACACTGCCTCAACTACTCTTTCTGCAAAAACAGCAGGTTGACCTTGATCCCTCACCAATGAAGCTGTATAAGGACCACTACCAGTAGTAGTACCTCAAATCTTAGGAGTTGTAAGAGGAACTGAAGCCTTTATTTCAGCCTTTTTTATACATCCCCTATCCAGAATACTTCAAATAGAGCAAAACAGGAGAAAGTGGTTTGCTTGAGCTTTTAAGGAGTTTGGCTCCATGCCGTGTTTGCCACCAGTCCATGAACACAGTGCAATATTTACAGTTCAACAATAAATGCTTTTTTAAAAAATGAAGAAAAGGTAAAATTTTCTTGTTTTCAGGATCACCACTACCCCACAATTACAAGTTACTTCACAAACCACATAAGAAGTTTGCTGATGTATTATCACAGGAGGGGTTCAGTTACTGTAATAATAGATGTTCCTGCACTTTTTTACTGAAAAATACAAGAAACAGGAAAAATATATATAGCCTTTTAAGGCTACACTGGATGGTTCTCTGCTCTATCTACACAGAAAAATTAACCACTGGGGAAAAAAAAAAGCAGAATCTCTCTAAAGACAAATAAGAGTTTGCACTTCATATAATCAAATCCTTCAAGTAAATCACTTGCAAAAATTTTTCCAAATGAACAAGTACATTTAAAACCTTACTGAACTACTTTAAATGTTAAATCCAAGTTTATTCTAAAGGTGAAGTCTGGATATAAAGCTGGAGTGCTGCATCCAGTTTTGGGCTCCCCAGTTCAAGGACAAGAGAGAGTCCAGCGTAGAGCCACTAAGGTGACAAGGGGACTGGAGCATCTCCCACACAAGGAAAGGCTGAGACACCCGTACCTGTTTAGCCTAGAGAGGAGGAGACTGAGAGGGGATCTTATTAATGCTTATAAATATCTAAAGGACAGGTGTCAAGAGGATGGGACCACACTTTTTCCAGTGGTGCCCAGCAACAGCACAGGGAGCAATGGGCACAAACTGCAACACAAGAGGTTCCATCTGAGCATGTAGAAAAACTCCTTTGAGGGCAACAGAGCACTGGACCAGAATGCCCAGAAGTTGTGGAGTCTCCTTCTCTGGAGACATTCAAAACGCGCCTGGATGTGATCCTATGTGACCTGCTCTGGGTGACCCTGCTCTGGCAGGGGGTTGGATTGGATGATTTCCAGAGGTCCCTTCCAACCCCCAACATTCTGTGATTCTAATGAATGACTACAACTCAGGCCGCAAAGGCAACTTATGTTGTAAAACCAGCTTATATGTCATTCAAGGTTCATATTCTCAATAAAACTCAAATTGTAGATGATACCTTTTTCTCTTTGTAGTCATTTCAGCTATTGTAAGCTGCTGCAAAAAAACCCTGAAAAAAAAAATCCTACTGTGCTCTCATCACCATAGCAACAAAATACTACACTTTTGAGTATGATATCGCACAGGACTTACACAAAATTGATTAGCAGTTTTCAATGGATATGTCTTACAATTAGAACTCACAAATTTTGTCTAATATAACACTAATGTCTCAATATCATTATCACAATGTGTAAGAAAAAATTAGGGCTAATACTGCTATCAGCCTGAAAAAATATTCAAATTTGCAAACACATTAACAGTGTAGAGGGGAAATTTTATCACCAAATAAATTTAATACATTTAAGAACCGCCACAGGAGCAAGAGAGGATTGTTTGAAATTATCCAAGTCATGATAAAAGAAAAATGCTTTGAAACAGCTGAGCTAAAATTTAAGACAGCTGTTCAGATTCAAGAGGTTCCAAAACACAAGGTGGGCAGAGGCATAAAACAGGGTTTGATGGTTAATTTCTCTCTACTGGAGTTAGAGACAAAAGGAATAGAAGTTTATCAGCAGGGCAGAAGAGTGCAAGCTTATTAAAGCTACATTTCAAAATAACTCTCAATTGATTTTGAAAACCAGTTTCAGCTGATAAGAAGAAAAAAAGATGATAAACACAAAGCAGAGTAGAAGCCCTTATTAGAAAGTATTTCTGTGATGTCGTATCTCCTAACACAACCATCATAAACTGCACAGTCTGTAGAATGCAGCTGTACCCATGAAAGACCCATTAACGTTTTCCAGAATTAACATTTTTAATGGATCTGCCTGCACCTGAACAGAGAATATATTGACCTCCATCAGTCACATTTTGGGAGGGTTGTCAGAGACAGCGCTATGCTGACCAGCCGATATTTTGTATTTGGAGCCAGGCTCACACAGCACAACAGATGACTGCCTGCAGATGGTAGGGAATGTTTCTCAGATGAGAGCAGAATGCCAAACTGAGCGATGACTTCTCAAATTTGTAAAATACAAATCATCAGCCTCCAAAACAAAAAATAAAAAATTACTTTTTCCTCCTTTGTAATGCTGCTGGGTTATGGTACAGTTGATTTAAATATAGAAAAAATTAAGCTATATTTAAAAATGTGGCTGTTTATTTCAAAGATTTACATCTAATATAGCATGTCGAGAAATATTTTAAATCAAAACATTATCATTATGCAGTCCCGGAGTACATATATTTCTTCTAGGCTTACATTATTCATTAATCACAATTTGGTACCTTTTTACATGGATTTATATCATATAAAACCGGGCAGTTTTTCCCTCATAAAGCATTCAACACCAACAGCTTCACTGGCTCCTGGCAGCTCAGATATCCAAAGCCCCTTCTTTGGGTCTCGACTCTTCCCCTTGGGTAGGAACAGGAGGACTCAAACCCAGTACCCCAGCAGCAGTAAACTGGCACAGACCTCACGACTTCTCAAACACAGAATCTCAGGAGCTGGAAGGGACCTCG
>NW_010163902.1:0-601 GCF_000695765.1 Mesitornis unicolor
GCTCCACGGGGCCGCTCCGGTCCCGGCAAGGGTCTGTACCCGTGTGTACCGCCTGGGAGGGGTGAACCGGCGCGGTGGAGGGGGGAGTAGGAGGAGCGGACCAGGTCGCCGTGTCCTATTGGGGGGCAACCGGGGAACGGTCTGTGCGCGGCAAGTGCTTGCGGTATACTCTGGTTTCTCTTCAGATCGTATAAATCTTTCGCCTTTTACTAAAGATTTCCGTGGAGAGGAACAGGCACGAGTGTCGATGAATTTTTTGAGGCTCCGCTACGGTGGGGCTGACCCTTTTCTGGTGAAAGATAGAATGAGAGGAACGCAAAGTGGTTGGGATTCTGGTGGAGAGAATCTGGATTCTCTGATAAGGGAGCAGGGCAGCGCATTTCGGGCTGCTTTGGGTTCGCAGCGCTGATGTGAGCGGGCTGGGGGTGCACAAGGACTCTGAGGGGGAAGTACAGGGGACCTTAGGGGCGTACTGGGCTGTGTGTCATCGTGCTCAGCTCTATAACATAGAGGGAGGTTGGCCGAGAGGGCCGCTGCTTGGGGTAAGGGAAATTGCTACTCATAGAATCGCAGAATGGTTTGGGTTTGAAGGGACCTTAAA
>NW_010163903.1:0-9277 GCF_000695765.1 Mesitornis unicolor
CTCCTAATATTCTGTGATTCTGTGAAAGAGATATTTTGCCTTTAACATCTCTGAAATAATTTTTTTTTTTTTTATCGCTAAGATTTAAGCCAATACTTAATCACTAGCCCTCACTGAGCTTTTCAGGTCACTATGAAATACTTACTTTATTGTCTGAGCACATTATCAGCTATTTAGTATGCCGTTTCCATACCTTTTAATAAAACTAAAATGATGTTATATGGAATTTTCTGATGTTATCTGTCATTTGGGTCAAAACTTATATTTATATATATTTTACTTTACTTGATATGGAGCTCAGTAGTGTGCATGCTTAGTGATTAGCGAAGAACAAAGAATATTTGTAATCAAAATTTTCTCTTCATTTTAAAGTTCTTTTTACCTAGTCTATTCGCCATGTTATATTCCATTCAATCAAATTATCAACTTAATGTTGTGAGCAAGTGTTAAGCTTTCCATTTGTTGAAAGCTAGGAATTTGGAATAAGAGCACAGCTGGCGTGGATATAATGAAACAACATTCTTCTGCACCAAAGTGATCATGATGTTTATGAGAAAAAACCAACAATATGGTGTATGTTTATACCAGTTTAATGATGCTCTATTCAGAAATCCAGCTGCGAAAATGTGATTAATCTATATACATAGTCTTCCAGCACTAAAAAGTAAGTTCTCCATAGTAAAGACTGATTTCCACACATTACAGATTGTATCTTGTCACAGCATTTCCTGTAGACCACTGTGGCAGATGCACCCACCATACTAAAGACCTGAGAAAGACCCAACAAAAGCAGTGCTAAAGTTTCTGGCCCTGGTGGCACCAGGACTGCCTCCCCCCTCACAGCTCATGTCTGGTCCACACAGTGGGGGTCAAAGGTGGGAAAGTTGGGGTCCTCAGCCAACAGGGGGCTGACACAACCATGTATTGACCACAGATCAGATTCGACCAGGGTATAAATGGGGCCCCGTCGGAGGACTCATTTGAGTCGGTCCTCCTCAGAGCAGCGGGTCTGCAGTCGGGAACTCTCCCCTTGAGTTGGGACGACACTTAAGGTAACTTCTTGAGATTGAGAGCCCTCCCTTTTTTGTGAGTGAGTGAGTGCACATTTTGGATTGTTTGGCCAAAACTTAAGAATTCTTAACTCACCTGTGCCTGGTAATATTCCCACCCAGCATATCGAACCTGTATTTGTTAAATGTCAGTGGGATGTTGTCTTGGTGAATGAAGTTTTGTCTGCTTCATTTCAGTTGCAGATTAAAGTTTGTTTGAGTTCATTATTTGTGTGCATGTAGCCATTTTGGTGCGATTCCGTGACAACCACTTACAAGCATGTAAGCACACTGGAGTTTGAATACATTGCATGGAAAGCATAGCAGCTACTAGCAGCTACTAATAAACAGGGCTTCTTCTGTAGGGGTCTGAGCGTCCATATAATTGTAGTTCCTGAAGATATTTGTGTGTGGTCATAAATTTATTTATTTATTATTAATCTTCATTTTTCTGTCTTTATTCCTTTTTCTTTTAAAGCATAAAACCTTAGAAGCTAATACTGAATTACTTCTGTAGGTGGTGCCAGAGATGTTTTGATGGTTTTGCTTGTTTCAATTTAACTGTGGCTTTATACCTGTGAAAAAATTTATTTGATGTCATGCATTATGGTTACAAATCTCTTCTTGGATTCTCTGTGTTTTTCTGTCAGAAGATAAAAACAACTGTTATCCAATCTGGAAAGCAGTGGTTTGTCACTCATGTCCTCTGCACTGTGACCGCTATAGCGTATTTACAAAAGGGACATCTAAATCTTTAAGCAACAGTATGCAGTCTTTTAAATGAACTTCTAACATTGTAGGCCATCACAATTTTGGTTTTGTGTCAACGTTAAATAGAGACTTCATTGTGAACATACTCATTTCACTTAGTCCATAGATTTTGTTGTTTTTATTGTTAGAGGAAAAGGATATACTTTTCTTTAAAATTCACATAGTAAGAGAATGAGTACTCAATGCCTTGAGTATAAGAATAGATACAGCTAGTAGATAACTCTTGTTATTTATTTGTGTTTTAACAGAGCTCCTTGGGGCTCCAGGTATTGAGCTAGAAGACGGACAAAGAAAAAGCTAGTGCCATCACATTATTGATGGGCAACAGGAGCCAGAGGAAGCTGAAAGGAGATGGGTGAAGAGAGCAACAGGATTCTGCAAAGGGAGGGAAACCAGGGTCCCAAATATTAAAAATGCCACATCTAATGAAGCAGTCCCATCTTGTAAGAAGAATCTACACTGGAGTTAGGTGACTGAGCCCCAAACACAACAAGCTTTAAGCATTACATGCTTAAGCATAGATGACTCAGTTGTTCTTTTCACAAGCCAGTGTTTCTAAACAGATGCACAGCTTCCAGAGAATGGATAGATTGTAACTCTTTTACACTCAGATCCCTGTGGAAAAAACTGTTACTTTATATCTAAGATCTTCTCTGAAAGGAGAGATGTTAATATCTTCTCATTGACGTACATATCCAACTTCCACTTCAGGCACCTTTGTTATTTTGTGGGATCTGTCCCTAAGTTTCCTATTAATAAAAAGGAATTATAGTAACTTCTCAGTTCATAAAGTCATTGTAAGGCTAATTCATTAAATATTAAGACTTAAAGAAACTAACCTTATTAAAGGATGTTCATATAAGTTGCCTAGGTAAACAAGAACCATCTTAGGAAACATGTAATAGACTGGGGAAAGTGAAGCATGCAAAGAACAAGAGAGAAGAAGAGAAGACAGGAGTCCTTTTCATCAAAGGAGGGGGAAAAAGCGGGGAATAATTCAGTAGATGAAGGAAGCATGTATTCACTTTCTGTCCATGGGAAAGCAGGCTTGTAATTTCAGTTTTCTGGTTTTCCTTTTGAGGCCAGAAAAGTGAAATGTTTTGATTATGGTTTCCTCTGCACATTTGAATTTAAAAATGCTCATTCACCCAAAACTTGTCAACAGTGACAAAGGTAGATACTTTTTTATGAGGAAATGCCTTCTGCCTCTGAATAGAGGAATGAAGATTGATGTAACATTTACTATGGATGCCTGTTGCACATTGTCACGGAATCACACCAAAATGTCTGCACGCACACAAATAATGAACTCAGACAACCTTTAATCTGCAACTGAAATGAAGCAGACAAAACTTCATTCACCAAGACAACATCCCACTGACATTTAACAAATACAGGTTCGATATGCTGGGTGGGAATATTACCAGGCACAGCTGAGTTAAGAATTCTTAAGTTTTGGCCAAACAATCCAAAATGTGCACTCACTCACTCACCAAAAAGGGAGGGCTCTCAATCTCAAGAAGTTACCTTAAGTGTCGTCCCAACTCAAGGGGAGAGTTCCCGACTGCAGACCCGCTGCTCTGAGGAGGACCGACTCAAATGAGTCCTCCGACGGGGCCCCATTTATACCCTGGTCGAATCTGATCTGTGGTCAATACATGGTTGTGTCAGCCCCCTGTTGGCTGAGGACCCCAACTTTCCCACCTTTGACCCCCACTGTGTGGACCAGACATGAGCTGTGAGGGGGGAGGCAGTCCTGGTGCCACCAGGGCCAGAAACTTTAGCACTGCTTTTGTTGGGTCTTTCTCAGGTCTTTAGTATGGTGGGTGCATCTGTCACACATATTTATTTTAATATTTTATCATTCAACTGGATGTCTATTTGACTGGGTTTTCTTTGGGGACAGTCAAGGAACACATCAGCCTCTGCAATTCTGTACATTCATTGTCTGTAACAGAGTGATGAGATGGGAATAAATAATAAATAACCACAGCAATGCTAAACGTAGACTAGCAAACTGACTGTTTCACAATGGAGCTTTGTCACCCAAAGTATGTACGTACACTAACAGTTTGTTCTAAGACACATCACTGCAATAAGAGATAAATGAAATGAAAGAATTACGGCAACAGCCGTCAGACGAGTAAGGTATAGTCATCTCTACATTTTGCCAACTGTGTCAGTGACATCAAAGTCTCTTAAACCAATTGTTTCAAAATAAGTGTGTTGGAGTCTTCAGAGAAGAGAGAGAAGCTACTTATGGTGTATTTTTTCCCATCCATGCCATGGTTTAGGAGAAAAAGAAAGCCATTTTATTAATGAAACAGAACTGTAAGATTCTAGGTCAAATTCATCACTTTGAACCTGAAATAATTCTGAAATCAGCTAATTTAGATTCACAGGTCTTGCACCCCAGAACTTCAGCAGACAATGGTTCTGCCTGTACTTCCGTCCTCCAGCAAAAAACTATCACCTCAGCCTCTTATTACTCCCTTGTCTGGCCCAGTGGAAGAGACATGGACAAGACTAGATTATATTAATCTGTTATTGGAGCCAAGAGTAAAGCTTAGGGTTACAGTCAGCCTGTGTGACCCCAAAAACCATAGAATCACTGAACCATTTGGATTGGAGATAGACTCACAGGATCATCCATACTGATCTCCTTAGAGCAAAGTCAGCATTAAATTGGAGTTTTTCCAGCTAGGTACTGAAAATCTCCAAGAATGGAGACTACATAACCTCTCTGAGCAGATTGTTCCGATGTTTTATTAGGTCCTCAATGGCACTCGGAAAAGACTTAGAATAATTTTTTAAAGATTTCATGACCTTTATCTAGTTAAACCACTGTTCTAGAAGTCACCTTTTCTTCCCACTTCCTATTCACAGTGCACCGCAGCTTGAGATTATGTGAAGGCTGTTGATAGAGAAATGCTTGTTGCATTAATTCTACACATTAATGCTTAGTGCTGATAGCTGTGACTGGAAGCAGACAATCCTTAGGGGTGTTTGACTGTAATAATCAAAATATATTCTGCTTCCTGTACACAGCTGCTACTGTGTACACTGGTGAAAGTCACTGGCTTGGTTTAATGTGCCATGGCACATGCATAGCTGTTCTGTCATATCATTACATCCTAAAAGATGGATCCATGACTCTCTATTGCCTTCTCCTATTAGTACACATCAAGAAGCTGTTCCCTTTTCAAGGAAGCAGGTGACGGCTACTTCTTGTTCCACCCAGTCTTGGAGTGGTTAGAACAGTTCTAGATAATATGCCTGGATCTTTCTTGACTTTGGAGGGACTTTTAGCCTTTATAATGCAAGGAGATTAGCTCTACTGCTGTAAAACCATATACATTATATTTCCATTCAAATATTTATTTCTGTTTTGTTATTGATAATAAGTATCATATGGGTGTCTTTTAAGCATATGTGTAAAAACTCCAGAAAAAAATGGTGCCTGACCAATTCTTTCTGCAATGGTGTAATGAGGATTGCATTTCCATAAGTTGTAACATCTGTGTCATAAATCACATGTATAATGTTGTAGAGCTAATTATTTTTGCATAAATTTATATTCAGTGTTAAAACATCTAGCAACATTAGCAACGGCATTACTGTGGCTGACATGTCAAAAGATACTGGATAAGAATGAAATGTCACAGTCTTAGTTTATCCTCAGAAGGATATAAGTGATAATCTGCCTAGTACGTTAGCTTTATTTATGACAGTAAATAGAGTTTGCAAATAGTATATAAACCACAACAGTATACTTCTACTTTACGTCTTTTCCTCCCTATTTGGACTGCTGTAATGAGATAAGCCACTGCAGTGAGTGTGGTTCACAGAAAACAGAGAAATGTCTATTTCTGACTTGTAAAATGTACACTTTATATTCTGGGTGGCTGTAATAGTTGTGAAGCAATACTGTTCACACAGTTCCCTAAATAATTCTCTGCTGTGATGAGCTGAAAGACTTAGAAAAGTGCATTACTTGAAAGAGTAAACATCAAGAAGCCTCCAGGGGTTCTTTCACTTCATTCATTTTGCATTATCCCGTTTAGCAATTGTAGTTACATCTCAGCAGCCCTAATAACTGTTCAAGTGAAGTAATCTTATAGCTCTAAAAGACATAAACTTACTGGGCCAAACATAATCATATTCAAGTTCCAGTGATGGACACGCAGACTGAAATGTACGTAATAGCAAGGGGATATGCGCTTGCCAAATAATCAAAGCAGAGCAAAACTGACTCACTTCCTGAAACGAGAAGCTAAGACTTGTTTTTTTTTTAAAACTGCATTCTGTACAAAATTATAAATAATTGCAATTCACATTAACATACCCAAAAAAGGAACCTCTTCTGGCACTACTTGACTACTTAAAAGTTTTCTTTTAAGACAATATATTTGTAACTTTCTAGCTTCTTTATCGTCCAATCACAGTCTGAAAGTGTCATTTATTCAGTTGCTGCTAGGAACAGAAGAGCTACGCTTCGTTCACGTTTGGCACCCACACTGAAGCAGAAGCTCTAAAGAGGTTTGTTAAGGATTGTGAGCCTGTGTGGCTCCTGAGAACTGGAACCAGTGTTGTTTAGTCACAGTTAGCCCTGTAACACACCAGACATTGCTATTGTGCTAAAATAGAGTCAGAACTTCTGCAGCACGAACAGAATTGTGGCAGTAAGCTCGAAAGAGGGCCAACACAGGACTAACTAATAAATAAAAAGCCCTGGATATGTTAAAGGATGTGTATATTTACATGTATATAATTTGCATTTTTTTCTGTCTTTTTGTTCCTTTGTCTAAATAAACTCTCCCTGATGAGGAAAAATAAATATTAATATTTCATAGGAATCTTGTAGTGTAATCTTTCTCTTTTTTGTTGATGTTTAATCATGCTTAGCTGTCAGGTGAGTAAGGAGAGAGTAATCAGAGTAGTATGGAAAAGGAAGTCAGAAATCTTGGTGGAAAAACCCAGCTAGGAAATCTCCCTACAGTGGAGAAAGCATATAAATGCCATCTGAGACAAGGCAAAAAAAAAAAAAGAATAACTGAATCTACGGTGCTGGATAGACAAGCCTCTAAATGTTAGGTTCATCTATCTAGAGCAGGACTCTTTAACTCTTTATTTGTGGGAAATACCACAGTAAGTATTTAAACAGTCTGAACAACTTAGCTTGCTCCAATCACTCCTCATATCATGTTCTAAAATCTACAAGTCAGATCCTGAAGCTCTATCGGGCTGCATTAACCAAAGGATCTGGTCCCACTTACCCTGCTAATTAGCATACATAGTCACTCTCGTGAGCTGTATGGTTATTGCAGTACCTGGCTGAAGCACCATGGGACAAATTTTGTACTTTTTAATTTGTACCTTGCCCCTCCTTTGAGAAAGAACAGATCACAACTGAAATTAATGGAGTGAAACTGCACAAGTCATGACAGTAATTTTAACAGATTGAAACTAGTATGATCATTTAAATTAAACTTCTTATGACAGGGTTTAGTGGGGACAGATATCTGTTGATGTACCAATAGTACTTTGCAGTTGAAAAAAGCATTTTTCTCCTTCTGAGGCTTTGCCAGTAACCTTAAGGAAAATTGTGAATACAGAAGTAAGTTCTATTAAGAATAAAATCAAATTGAAAGGTAGATGTTGGAAAACCTGCTTCTCTGGATGATCAAGCACATCTGTCATATCTTAATCAGTGAGGACAAAACAAAGTATTGTAACACAGGAGAAGAATTCTTTGCAATGTTAGATAAAAGCTAGGACATGTGTGTGTACAGTCTGCAGCTAAATGATCAAACTCCACAGTTGCCAACTTTGTTTCAAAGTACTAATGTATGTATGCATGCAGATAAACTCACTTTTTTCACAAAGCCTCTGGGCACACTGCTTCAGTATGAATAAATAAAAGTAAGCCAAATGCATATTTAGAAGCTATGGAGGTGGTATCTTAAAAAAATATTGAAATGAAAGAGAAATATCCTACATTTATAGTCCAATCTGTTAAACTGGTTTTACTCACTGATATAATCTTTGCCATTCTTGTTCGTATGGAACTGGCTAAGTGGAATTTTTCTTTCTTTTTAACTGATGTATGTACTCTAAGAGCATGTAACAATTAAGTACTACATATTTACCTAATTTCATATGCTATAGCTCAAAGGGAAATTACTAGATATGGTTGTAAATGAAAATACTGTCTTATTCTTTCTAGTTATATACTATAATAGAGGAAGATAAAAAAAATACTCACTAGTAAACTTTGATAATGACTGTCTTTTCTGAACTCAGATTTTTGACGGAGACAGCTTAGAGCCAGTCGTCAACCAATGCAAGGTTTATGACCATAATAATTAATACTCCAAACTCAGAAGGCTATAGAAATGCTTCTCAGGGGTTTAAAGGATGTTAAGATCTCATGATTAATTCATTTTTAAATATTATTATGAAATACAACGAGAAATTGATTGTACAGTATTATAAAACAGGGATCACTTCTAGTTCTGCATAAGATTGCTGAATTATTACATTATTCACAGTACTTCTGGGCAGGATGCCCACCGGTCAGGGTACCAAATGGTGGATAATAAGGGAAACACTTTATCCTTTACTAAACTGATAAAATAATATGATGAACAGAAGGAGAAGACTGCAAAGTGCTGAGTTACTATGGTGATAAAGGTGATATAAGGACTTCTATAGAATGGAAGAGGATATAAAAGCACAGGGAATTCTTCTTATTAAATATGCACCAGTCAAGCTCTCTGCCTTGTGTTCGTTTGCTCACACGCAGTCTCGTACATTCCATTTTTTGATGTCCTTTGGGTAATTACTTATTTATCTCATACAAATCATCTAAGTAAACACAGGTTTAATATAACTAGTTACTGAAGTTTATATACCTCTTGGGCTTTTAGTGTTGTCTGATTAGATTAAGGAGAAGAAAAACATACTAAAAAATCCTAGTTTTCTCAAGTTTCTCCTTAACTACTATAATTAAGTCAGTAGTATACATATTTAATAACACTTTGCTTTTCTATGCACTTATATATGATTAAGCCATATTTACTAGATGTATATTTTCATTAGATTAAAAATAGGGAAAATGTAGACTTACACTGAATGTATTGAGCTCATTCTGTAAAGACTGACATAAGAAAAACCCTAATGCCATAAGGGGTAAACAAATCTGGCTTTTAATACTAACTCAGGTTTGAACACCCATCCTGTATATACAGCTGAACTGAATTCCTTCTTATAGCCAGCACATCCCAAATTATAGGTCAGCTTATTCTCTGAGCTTGTGTGTATCAGTATTTTGGTGTAGCTGGAAATTTACTTTTTATAGCTGTGAGATATTATTATCATGTGTTCAAAAGTGATCTAATTAAAATATTGTCAAGCTTTTATTTATGTCCTTGTCATGGTTTAGGCCCAGTGCATAA
>NW_010163904.1:0-493 GCF_000695765.1 Mesitornis unicolor
CCTTCTCTATTCACAAACAACAAATCTAGGAAGGCATCTTTCTTAGTTGGCTCACTAAATCTCCCATAAAGACAAGGGCGACCAATTCAGAGATTTCTCCTAATTGCCTATAGACTAGCTCATCAGTGCTAACATCCTGGCTAGGCAATCGATGGTCGCCACCCACTATGACAGCTGCTTTGTTTTCCATCCCCCTAATCTTCACCCAGAGGCTCTAAACCACATCCTGAACAGCCTGTAGCCCTCCATCCCAGCACATCAATCATGGCACTCATTCCACCAAGTCTCACTACTACCAATGATATCATAGCTCTGGGAACTGACTAACACTTCCAGTTCATCATGTTTGTTTCCCATACTGTGTGCATTGGTGTACAAGCATTTCAGATATGCTCCTGAGTCCTCTGTGCTCCCAGGAGCAGCGTAAAGTGTTCCCACTAGCGTTACCACCCTCAGGTGATAGCCATGGATGGCTATGTCCTTTTCAGGAAAG
>NW_010163905.1:0-7231 GCF_000695765.1 Mesitornis unicolor
GGGAGCTCTCCAGGTCCCTTCCAGCTCCTGATCGTCTGGGATTCTGTGAAATCCTGTGAAAATCTAAGAGATGGCTATTAGTTCCAATACATTTATGCACCTTTTCTTTTTCCTAGAACACCCCACAGTCTTTCAGCTATTATATTGTCCATGAAAGCTCCCTAATTCAACACATTTACTGCATAACCTTTGGTACAATGAGATGCCAAGCAATGACAACACAGGCCTTTTCTGCAGTCACCTATGTGATGGATATCCAAAATATCTTGGAGGATGAGAACCTCAGCCCACCCTGCAAGGCGCCAGTTAAGGAGTAATTCAAAGTTTCCAGCTCTAATTGTGACAAAAAGAAGGTCTTTAATGTGTAATACTATTGGATTTAATAGTATGAAAGAAGCCATCACTGAAGCCATTCTGCCTCCTACAACCCACGGCAAAGCCTTGAACTGTTGCACCATACTTTAAGATACTCCCTACTTGTCTTGATTGACCCAATAAATGTTTTTAAGTACAGAAAGAAACTAATTGATGCTTCCCATAGACATAAGCTGCAAAGCCCAAGCACGCTGTAGCTGATTTTTCCATTACTGATGACCAACAATGCAGAAGTCCACACTGGGAATGATGACCAACGCTGGCACCAGAGGCTATGGTCCCACGACACAAGGTCACAGCTCTTCACTACGGCAAACATTTTCACAACTGCAGGTAAACGTTCACAATTTTCTGCTCAGGCCTTGCAGGAACTTGATGGGGACCCAGTGATGGCAGCCAGCAGGAGCTGTTGTTCTGTGGCCCTCAGAAGTGGTTGGGGACGGCAGAAACCACAGGTTCCTGGGTGGATACCAAGGTGCAGAGATGAGAAAAAGCTGTAACCAGCTCAGAGGTACTGCTGCAGGTTTAGTGTTCCTTAACCCAGTCCTGAGGTACACACACAGTTCAAACTGATCACGTTTTAGCTCCATCACTGGCTGCTGCAAGATGAAAAAAGTGAGAAAGTAATCTGGAGAGAAGTTCTCAGAGAAGTCCTGAAATCCTGTGAAAATGGGGACTGGACCGTACCACACACCTCAGGTATCCCTCTGAATCACAAACTGATTTATCGAATATCAGAGGAGGGGAAGTCTCTTTGCAAACAAACCAGACAAACACCATCCAGCAGAGCCACACTGATTTCCTAAGCATAGAATCCCAGAGTCACAGAACATCAGGAGCTGGAAGGGACCTGGAAAGCTCCCCCAGTGCAACCCCTGCCACAGCAGGATCACCAGAGCAGTCACACAGGAACACGGCCAGGGCTTTGGGTGTCTCCACACAAGGAGACTCCACAACCTCTCTGGGCAGCCTGGGCCATGCTCCAGAACCCTCACACTCACAAACTTTGGCCTCATCTTCAGCTTGAGCCTCCTGTGCTCCAGCTTGGGACCATTGCCTCTTGTCCTGGCATTGGCCATCCCAGAGCAGAGCCTGGCTCCTTCCTCCTGACACTGCCCTTTCCAAATGGATCCCCATGGATGAGGTCAAATGAACCCGTCTTGAGCAGCGGTGTCCACTGCAGGGCACAAGTCTCCATTATGTAAAACATGATCTAAAGCTTCATTTATTGACAAGTGTGGACAGCCCAGTCTTAGAGCACAGTTTCTTAGAGGGTGTATGAGGCAGCACAGCTATTCTCCTCCATCGGTTAGTGAAGATCTTAATCACATTCTCCAATTAGACAGCATGGTCTGCCACCGCAGCTTTGGCATCCAGAGATAGAAAAGAAGAACTGCGTTATTTGCTGGTTTAGCCCTTGAGCTTTTCATGGGGGCAGCTCAAAGTTCAAGAGTTGACTCTTCAGAAAGATGCTTCCCTCCTCAACTGATAAAGAGATACAGCTCCGACTCGTTAATAATTTGCAAACACAGTCTATTCTCACAATGATGCCCAAGGAGCCCCAAACTTTTGCAAGTGCTGGAAACTATTCCTAAATGACACCATTACCACACTCATCAACTCTCAGTTTAAGAAACTGTTCCTAGAATGCAGAGAACAAAAATAGCTGATTGTCATCCTTCAGAAGGCAATTGCTCACCTTCTCACATGAATTTTTACTGTGAATAAAATCTTGGTCCCTTCCGTAATGCAAAGAGTGTCATTGTAACAAAAATCACCATGCACGACTCTCTAAAGATTATTTTGTTTTAGCACATTGGAGCAAAATAAGAGTATCAGCATAGTAATTCTGGAAGCAAATTAATCTGTGAGCACCCACAAGGCCACCACCATCACTGCAACTGGAGAAGCTAAATGTGGATTGAGGATACCAGAAATTTAAGCTGAAAATTCAGGTACGGTCAGCACCGTTGTAATAAACATCCCCATCAATTCAAGCCTGCTGACAAGGCCAGCACCAAGTACCAACAGGCCAGCAGTGCTGAAGTGGACCTGCACAAGAGACAAGACCCCCACAAACCATCCAGACCACTCAGTTCTGGGGAACCAACAGCAGCACTGGTGACAGGCGAACACCTCCTTCCTTACAGGGTCTGCTGTGCACATCATGTAAACTTCCCCCACCTTGTGAATCACAAATATTGTGAGAGTATTCACCTTCCCTGGAAGAACATATGAACATTACAGGGCTTCACCTCACCGCTGCACCAGCACAGTCCCTGCCCAGCCACCACCAGCACCAGAGGCACACAGGACAACCCCTGGTGAAGGGCCCAGGAGGAACAAAAACCACAGATGCCTCTTCTCCACACCCCAAATGCCATAAATTCAATCAGGCTGATGACCAGTAGCCTTGCCCAAGTCTTTTACCCCAGGCCTGTGCTGCAGGCAGAGGTCCTGCAGTCCCACCACAGCACAGGTCCTGCTGTCCACCACAGCACAGGTCCTGCTGTCCCAGCACAGCACAGGTCCTGCTGTCCCAGCACAGCACAGGTCCTGCTGTTCCACCACAGCACAGGTCCTGCTGTTCCACCACAGCACACGTCCTGCTGTCCCTCCACAGGCCCAGAACCTGCTGTCCCAACCCAGGACCTGCTCTCCCACCATCAGGCATGCTGATGTCCTATCAGACAGAGGTGAAACCAACATCTGGCGTTTCTGTCACACAGCATCACAATGAATCCCATAATGGGAGACTTAACTCCGTAAAGTAAAACAAAAAATAAAGAAATAAGGAAATGAACTGTTAACTACCATCTTTAAGGACAAATGACTTCAGGGAGTTGAAGAAACCAAGTGCTCTGGCTCAAGCTGCAGCTGGAGAAGGAGCTGGCTTACCCCAGGAGTTACTCCATCTCCTGAAGCGTCAATGTTGGATGTGGCAGCTCCAGGTTTGTCTCATTCATCGCTGCTGACAAGGAAATTCTTCAACCCAGGCGGACTGGCACACACCCAGACACAGCAGAGTAAGGAGAAGAACTGATTGTCTTCGACGAGCAGAGAGCTTGCTAGAAATCCCATGGATATTCCCAGATAATTAGAGCTGTCTCAAATATAAGTGGGCTCCCAGAGGACACGCTTTCTTTGCACCATTACTGATAGACTTCATTTGTCCCAGCTATACCTGCACCTTTGCTTTCTTCACCTTAACTCCTTCAAGGAGGACTGTTAAACTGAACAGGAATCACTGTGAGACTCAAGGCAATTCAGGCAAGTGTGATGAAATTTGTTGCAGCACCCTTCTCCCTACTCTCATTCCCTACCCTGTCCCCTTCATCCGTTCTTGTTTTAGAGGGAAACTGAGCAAAAATTGCTATAAAGAACAGCTAGAACCACAAGGGAGAAATGCCTGCTCTTAGTTCTGGAGATAATATCAGATAGGAGGATGCCACTCTTTGTTAGGTACTAAGTAACAAATAGAATGCTAAATATTTCTAGAACAATTTTTATTATCAGACTATTTATCTTAGTTGTGAAAAAAGCTACCAAACAGGCAGCTTTACCTAACTGATTCAAGAGTATAAATCTAAAACTTTAAATAAAACTTTAAAATCTATTTCAAGTATAAACTAAAACCCTAAAAAAGTTAGGTAGAGGGTGTTTTTCATGATCCCTCCTCCTTTTCCAACAGTTTATTTTGCAGTTTTAGGTCACTCAACACTTCTTTCCCGACTGCTCAGTGCTGGTGAGGCCACATCCGCAGCGCGAGGCTCCCCACTGTGAGATGCAGACACACTGCAGCCAGCCCAATGATGTGGCACAAAGATGATGAAGGGACCGGAGCATCCCTTGACTGAGGAGAGGATGAGGGCTAGGACTGTTCTGCCTGGGGAAGAGGGGTTTCCCACAGGTCTGTGTAAAATCCAGCCAGGCTCTTAGTGATTCCTGTGATGGAAGAGGCAATAGTGCTACCAAATAGATGATATTTCATTTTAAACGTAAGACAAAACTATTTCTCCTGTTTGAGAGTCGTCAAAGACTGGAGCAGGCTGCCCAGAGAGTGTCCCTGAAGACACCGAAAACCTGCTCTGACACGGTCCTGGGTAACCTGCTCAAGACGAGCAACACGTCCAACGGCACAGCCTCCAGAGCTCCCTGCAAACCTCAGCCATTCTGTGATGCTCTTCTGCTTTGAAATATCACCACCAATAAAGTAAATGCTGACCTCAGCCACCTTTCCCCCAAGTGTTGTTGTGTCTCCCACTTCTGGTTGGACTGTTATGGCCCTGCTGTTGGCAAGCCCTTGAGCCAAGAAGGCCAACGCCATCCTGGGCTGGATGAGAAGGGGTGGTTGTAGGGCAGAGAGGTTCTCCTGCCCCTCTGCTCTGCCCTGCTCACACCACAGCTGCAATCTTGGGTCCAGTGCTGGGCCCTCAGCTCAAGGAGGACAGGAACTGCTTGAAAGAGTCCAGCAGGGCCACAGAGATGCTGGAGGGAGTGGAGCATCTCCTGCTGAGGAGCGGCTGAGGGAGCTGGGGCTCTTGAGCTTGGAGCAGAGGAGACTGAGGGGTGCCCTCATTCCTGGGGATCCATTGGGAAAGGGCAGTGTCAGGAGGAAGGAGCCAGGCTCTGCTCTGGGATGGCCAATGCCAGGACAAGGGGCAATGGTCCCAAGCTGGAGCACAGGAGGTTCCAGCTGAAGATGAGGCCAAAGTTTGTGAGTGTGAGGGTTATGGAGCATGGCCCAGGCTGCCCAGAGAGGTTGTGGAGTCTCCTTGTGTGGAGACCCCCAAAGCCCTGGCCGTGTTCCTGTGTGACTGCTGTGGTGATCCTGCTGTGGGGGGGTTGCACTGGGGGAGCTTTCCAGGTCCCTTCCAGCTCCTGACATCCTGGGATTCTGTGATCTGGAGATGCCATCCTCTCCACCCCCTGTCCAAGACACCAAGGAACACACAAACCCTGAACACTTCAAAATGAGCTCATACATGTGCCTTGCCTTTATGCTGCAGTGCTCACATATGTTGTCACTTAAACTCTTTACAGTCTTTTTCTGTAAATAACCCCATCATTGTGTATAACTACGTAAACATGCAGTTGTGTCCTGCGCTCCCAAAAATCCCAAGCAGAATAAATTAAAATCATCGTGAAATTAATTAGATCCGCACAGAATTACTCACTTCCCAGGACAAGCAGAAACAATGAGCACTCCTGTGCCCTGCTGGTTTTAAGGAGATTATTGGAACTTACAGGGGCTGAGTGCGTTTTTGCAAGCACACACAAGCACGGGCACTCACAAACACGTGATGCACGCTTAAAGTAAACAGGGAAACAAAAGCAGTCTGCAAAGGAATGGAAATACACTGAAAACACAGAAATCACATACTTCTTTCTACCCAAAACAACCCTTAGATTCCTAAAACTACCAAACTGTGAAGCATTAAAATTATGCCTGCATTCCCTTCTTCTGTTTTTCCCAATGATAAAGTCTCAGGCAGATGCAGCACTACCCTAACTTCTGACAGCTAGCACTTCCATCATCTCTAGAGAAACCTGCATTAGCACGCCCAAAAATCCTCTCGCTTGCCTGAAGAGTGCAGAATCACTCTGCAAGTTATGTCAGACCTGGCACATGACGGATAACTCAACTGGGAGCCAGAGACAGGTGTCACATCCACATCAAAGATGATCTGAGAACAATCAGATGTCTCCATTTCAGAATGAGATAAACACCTGAAGCCAACAGAGGTGCCGTATGCATCATTCCCTCGGAAAAAAAAACCATCATCTTCAATCACTGCATTTAAAAATACGCTGCCCACATTCTCACAACAGAAAACCATACTAAGATATTCCCAATTTAATATTCTGCCTCATTTAATGTAATCAATTATATACATAAATATGCAAATCCTTCAGTAACTTGGGTTATTCGGAAGTAGTTTTCTATTTAAATTATATGACAAAGTTATATTTTAAATCTGGGGAAAGAGAACTACCAGAACACGGCATTAGAATTATTCCCGATTAATTTTAAAGCAAATACAGCGACAGTGCTGCTGCCAGTAAAACAACACTAAAAATGCTTCCGAAAGGAACTTCCTTAGTGCTTGTTGCACTCACAGTTCAAGAGACCAATATGATGAGGATAACACCAGTCTGTCAAATACAAATGGCAAAAACATCTTAAAATAAGACTCCAGTTTTGCAGTCAAAGCTCGATTTACCTGACCATGTGCTGCCCAGGTATTTAGATACACTCAGTTCCCATTAAGGAACGTGTTACAGGCACAAAATCCACAAACTACTCAGCAGAAGTATCTGACAGCAACTCAAAAGGAAGAATAAGCCTTCAGACCACCAAATCCGTCAGTAATTAAATAAATCCTTCTGTTACTGTGGAGAGCTCAGCAGAAGAATGGTAACAGTGAGATCTGACAAAATCCCCCGTATTCCGAACCACTGCAGGCATCATTTGACCCGTGAGGGAGCGATGCCTCTGTCCCTGTGATTTTGGACACTCTGAAGAAACAGATTTCCTTGTTCTGTATTACCCACTGCGTACATGCAGTTTCCATCAACAGCAAACATTTAATTACGCTCAAAACAGAGTTTTTAAATTACATTTTAAAGCAGGATGCACGTAATATTGATCAGAGCACGTCAGACCTTACTAAAAAGCCCTAAATTCCTGCCTTACCAGGTCCAAACTGCGAAGCTCCTCCAGCTTGTGCCCAACTAAACGAAAAAAGTTCAAGGTCACAGAATCGCTCGGTTGGAAAAGCCCTCTGAGATCATCACGTCCAACCGCTCCTGTCTACCCCCTAAACCATATCCCTAAGTACCTCGTCTACCCGCT
>NW_010163905.1:7459-24980 GCF_000695765.1 Mesitornis unicolor
CCCCCCCCACCCCCCCCCGGCCGCCGCGGCGAGCGGCAGCCGCTCGGAGCGAAAGCCAGCGAAGCACGGGTACGTGAGTGAGTTTCAACAGCTCTTCTGAGGAAATGACTCAACTACCTCCACATCTTCAGACACTGAGCTGCTGCTTCCTCCCCCCCCTCCTCCTCCACCGCAGGGGGTGGTGTAAACTGGAGGGCTCTGTGGTTTGTTTATTAAACAAATGTTACAGCTGCTGAACGGTAAATTATAATCATCCCTGCGCTGGTTTTTTTTTTTTTCATTTAATACCTTGAGCAGAGAAGCACTTCAGTGCTTGTTTTAATAAATGAAAATGTGTTTCATGAAAACGCGTACTTTCTCTCCTCAGGTATTAATTCTGAAGATACTTGGTGATTTAAAAGCAATGCTCACATACCACCCGAGATTAATCTTGTAAAATTTGAGAGAAATTCCCTCTTGGCCATTGTAGAAATAGCAGAAACCGAAGTCATATGTTGAACATAACTGATCCAATATATATTATTAATAGCTGTAATGAAACACCATTGAGAATTCCAGATTCTTCCCTCAGCAGCACCCTGCTGCAAAGCAGATTTTGGTGGAATTAGGTGTACCAAACACCAGACAACTTGCACGCTGGACTCGGTCAGAATGCTCCACCTTTTTCCTAATTTTAGGTTAGTTTTAGGTTAGTTCACGATGGTGGAGCTGGAGATGCTTTTGGCATTCACACCAGGACAAAAAAAAGAAAAGATAAATAAAAGATAAATGAGCAGAGACCGGCATCACTCACCTAAGGAAGGACACTGTGAGTACAGGTTCTCAGACCTGGCTGAGACGCGATTCACTGAAATAACAGAAATGACAGGAAACGGGTGCAGAAGAAACCTCAAGAAGTCATCATTTCTGTGGCACAAAGATCAGAGATGTGGCATCCATATGACACACAGGTGACACTACCAAAATATCCATGCCAGCAGGTGAAGGCACCTCTTGTTCTGGCAGACTTCTCCTCACCACCAGCACCCAGTCGTAACTTTGGAGAACAGATTAATGAGGAGTACAGCACCTCCCTTCTCTATTACAAGATAAATTTTCCCTAAACCAGCACTGTTCTCTTTGAAAAAAGTATAAGGAGCGACGGTTTTGTTATTGAGACAAGGATCTGCACGGCTTTTGGCTTCACATACACTTTCCCATATCACTTAATCCCTCTATGCCTCATTTTTGACCACCTGAAGCATCATAATAACCCTCCCTTACTTTGCAGATGAGTGACAGGGCACCCAGACACTACTGTGAGAGGGTCCACGAGAGGAACGGTGACATCCATCATCTCCCAGAATGCAGCTCTGGAGAGCAATTAATTCAATTTTAAGTAGCACGGGCGCTTCTGTTCGTATCTAATAGCAATTTCCAAAGAACCTGACGTATTTTCCGTAGGGGAAAAGCAAGCAATGGAGGATGAAGCACCGCAGAAAGAAGAAACAGTAAGGTGCCCGCTTTTTAAAGCAATGTCACCTATCGCTGCTGCCTGCCTTCAAAGCAGTAAACCTCATCTGCTCCAAACAGTGGGAGAAAGTCTCTTTTTGGTCTGCGTTTTCTCATTGCAGAATGTGTCTCCCTCCTTAGCTTCTAAAGGCACGCGATGATGCACTGTTACACCAACAAACGTTTTGCAGATTAGTTTTCTGAAACCCTACTACAACGGATGAGAGATTGGCTATTTGGAAGGCAGCAGAGCTCTCATAGCTCTCTGCTATGAGGAATTAAAGCAGCATACAACGGACTTGTGGTACTGAGTAAAGTGTGCTTAAAATGTGCTTAAAATTTCCTGATGAAGCTCCTACGCCGACAAACACACAAAATGAAAACACTGTTTACAGGATCCACGCTCACATTTCAGTTCAATGCCTTTGCTTTAGAAACAGCCACCTGAAGGGCTCTTTGTTCTTATTAATAAATGATAAACTGTGATTAACTACACCCTAATTACTCATTTGAGTGAAGCACTGCACACTGACCTGAGGGGCACGGCGCATTTCAGCCCTTCCACTCACACAACAGCGCTGCTGTTTTTCCTCAGAAAACTTTACAGCTCCGTGGGCAGCACCCAGGTTCCCAGAGTTTGCTGCACCGTTTAAAAGGAAAATAATACCAGAGTTTTCACAGAATGACAGAATGACAGAATCGCTCGGTTGGAAAAGCCCTCTGAGATCATCACGTCCAACCGCTCCTGTCTACCCCCTAAACCATATCCCTAAGTACCTCGTCTACCCGCTCTTAAAACACATCCAGGGATGGTGACTCCACCACCTCCCTGGGCAGCCTGGGCCAGCTTCTGACGACCCTCTCAGGAAAGAACTTCCTCCTTCTCTCTGACCTGAACCTCCCTTGGCACAGCTTGGTGCCGTTTCCCCTTGTTCTATCCCCCATCACCTGGGAGAAGAGACCAGCACCCACCTCTCCACAAGCTCCCTTGAGGCAGTTGGAGGTGGTGATGAGGTCTCCCGTCAGCCTTCTCTTCTCCAGGCTAAACAAGCCCAGTTCCCTCAGCCGCTCCTCATCAGGCTTGTTCTCCAGAGCCCTCCCCATCCTTGTGGCTCTGCTCTGAACACGCTCCAGAATCTCCACATCCTTCTTCTAGTGAGGGGCCCACAACTGAACACAGCACTCGAGGTGTGGCCTCACCAGTGTCAAGTACAGGGGGATGATCACCTCCCTGGACCTGTTCTGTAACGTTACTTCCTGATTTAGCCTTCTAAATCAATACAGAATTAATGAGGTTGCAATTATTGGCATGATACGGGGAAAATAGTTTTCTATTCATGTTAATGCTGTAAAAATATCTGACTAGAAGGCCACAGGCATATCACATTCAATATTAAACTGACAAGTACCTTATATATATATATATATGTATACCTATGTATATATGTATCTATGTATACCTACATATTCTTTCAACTCAAGAACTTTGTTTAATGTGTTTTTTCTTAATTCCACTCAATCTAGATACTTTTACTGCTGGTGAATGCCCCATATACCAACAACATTACTAAGAGACTGAGTTTTCTACTGAAAGTGGAAAAAAAATACCAAAATATAAGTATTTAAAGAGTATATTGGCCTTTACAGGTCTGCAGCCTTACCCCTACAGACCACTATTTCTCTAGAGACAGGGAGCAGTGACACAAAAGAACATCCACGAATTTCCCAGGGAAGGTATCACTCACAAGTAGCCTGCCAGAAGCGATTTACCTGGTGTCCGTCCCATCACTTACAGCCAACAGGGAGTAAAAATGCTTCTCACAACGTGTCGTGCACAAAATAAGTAGTCTGAGGCGGGGATATCTGAGAGGCTGATAATATTTAAGAAGAGAAAACACAAATACAGAATACTTAGAGCAAAAGGAGTTGCAGCAGGTCTGGAACAGCGGCTGCTGATGGGCACTGACACTGGTGCCCTCTCCTGGGTCGCTGCGTTATGAGAGCGCACGGCTCCTCTGAACTTCAGCGTCTGACACAACAGCCACAATGACAACAGATTTCCGAAAATCAGAATGATTACATGGTCATGTGCTGGTATAGAGAAATGTGGAAGAATAAAAGTTAAAAGCAACCAGAAAAACAAACAGAGGGGTGTTTTGTTTTTCCGCATTTCACATTTCTAATGCACTTTATAGCAGCTACTTGATCCTCTGTGGTACACAAACACTGAAAGGTTTTGGGAATACCACAGGAATACGGCTCATGGCCCTCACCTGTGCTTTGCTCATCTAAAAAAAGGGATTTGCATGCTATACAGACTAAAGCTGTTCTAGATGAGGCCACCAAAACCAAGCCGACAGCCTGTGACGATGCGGTGACTGGCTCTCTGGTTGAACATCATCAAATCACAGAGTCATTGAGGTTGGAAGAGACCTCCAAGATCCCCAGGTCCAACCCAACCCAACCCAACCCCACCATGGCCACTGAACCACATCCCCAAGTGCCACATCCACCACTTCTTGAACCCCTGCAGGGATGGGGACTCCCCCACTGCCCTGGGCAGCCCCTGCCAGGCCCTGAGAACCCTTTGGGGAAGAAATTTCCCCTCAGATTCAACCTCACCCTCCCCTGGCACAACTTGAGGCCATTGCCTCTCATCCTATCACTGGTTCCATGGAAGAAGAGACCAACACCCACCTCTCTACCCCCTCCTTTCAGGAGCTGCAGTGAGGATAAGGTCTCTCCTCACCTCCTCTTCTCCAAACTAAACAACCCCAGCTCCCTCAGCCGCTCCTCATAATTCTTCTTCTCCAGACCCTTCACCAGATGGTGTCCACCTCCACACTAACAAGGCTTCTGGCACCACCTCCCATAACATCCTCGCAGCAAATGGGCTGACAAGCGGACACAAAGAGGGGCTGACGACTGGCTGTGCAGCACAGGGTCCAGTCACCAGGGCACCCCGAGGAGCAGCACCCGTATCCCCAGCATCACTTTTCGTCACCCAGAAGATGGGGCAGAGCGCGCCCTCATCGCTCACGGACGCAGCGAAATGCGGAGGAGCGGCCAGCACACCTCTGCTTCCGCGAAAACCTTTGCTTTTTATCTGGTAATGCAGAAAGAGAAGAACTGCTTGGGGATTCAATGATTAGAATCTCATTTCACAAGACACTTCAAGCTGACAGTCCTTCTACATTTGCCGATGAAGTAATTACTGATACTAAATTAACTCAAGGAACCATATAATAAAGGCAAATTGAAGATAAACAAACAACAAAACCAAACCATAAGGTCCAGGGAAAATGCTTATTAAGAAAAGGAATAGCAAATGTCGATTGTTATGTTACTACAAGCTACTTGAATATTTGTTTTCATACTTTCCAGGCTGTATACAGATGGTTTTGCATATAGATGCATACAGTAACACAAACACTGAGTACAAAAATGTCACAAACTGGATTATTTAACACGCTGGCTTCCCAAGCACTTGAATCATTCAGCGACCGCTCTGATAAAAAAGGACAGGATAATGCATTTTCCTGCTCCGTAAGGCGTTCTGAAATGCCTCATTTCAGCCGAACAGACTGCTGTGCAGAGAAACGCTCCCCGGCACCCCTGACGTCCCCATTCCTCCATCACCCTCATATTCGGAGCTCGAAGAGTTGTTCATAACCAGTGTGCAGGGGAGGCTACGCGGGCCACGAGCTCTGTGTGCATCTGCACAAAGACCTAAAGATCTGCTTTGTTTTACTTAAAACTATGGGTTTTTAACTTATGGTTGTGTTTCTGAAGCAGCTTGTTCACTTTAAAGGTATAAATCGTCAAACTGTACATAGGCTTGGGGACAAGGGCCAGCTTCAGATTGGGTAACCTGATAAAATCACGCCTGCTGCAGTATAAGGTTAGCAGATCATACTTCCTTTTAATTAATTTTAATGCAAAAGATCACCCGAGCTGTTCAATAAAACAAATTTTGACAAGTTTTCCTATTGGGCTATTAACTATTTGACTTAGCCTGTACCCAGTTTTAGAGCTCACTATCAACTATAAACTACTGTGCTTTAGACTTCTGAGGAGAACTGATAAGGAGGAGTCCATAGATGAGGGAGATTTGTCAACTTGAAATACCAACTTACATGCCCAACTTGTATTTTTAAATTTAGCAAAAGGACAGCACGTAAAATGATTCAATATTGGTGAAAAACTGCCAAAAATAACTTAGGAAATTGGAATCACCACGCTCCCTTTTGAATGCTCAGCAATTATTTTTCTAGACTTCCAAATTTCACTTATGTGACTAGCACACATATACCAACCTCTGAAGAGTCATCCTGGGGTGACATCTCATTTTTCCACTCTATCAGGAAGTGATGCTAACAGCAATTGCACGCTTCCATCACTGATAAAAAGGGGAGCAAACAAGTACAACCTACAGAGAAAGCTGTAGATTTGTGCTTGGAATCAGACTGAAATGTAATTTCTCTCCTTTTCAGAAGAGTGAAGGGGACAGAGCAGCTGCACCTCCCTCCTGAAGAGCAAAACTGTGCCCTTGTGGCCAAGAAGGCCAATGCCATCCTGGGGTGTATCAGGAGGGGGGGGGTTGTAGGGCAGAGAGGTTCTCCTGCCCCTCTACTCTGCCCTGGTGAGACCACATCTGGAATATTGTGTCCAGTTCTGGGCCCTCAGTTCAAGAAGGACAGGAACTGCTGGAGAGAGTCCAGCGTAGGGCTACAAAGATGATGGAGGGAGTGGAGCATCTCCCTTCTGAGGAGCGGCTGAGGGAGCTGGGGCTCTTGAGTTTGCAGAAGAGGAGACTGAGGGGAGACCTCATTCATGTTTATAAATATTTAAAGGGTGAGTGTCACGAGGATGGAGCCAGGCTCTTCTCGGTGACAAACAATGATAGGACAAGGGGTAACGGACACAAGCTGGAACACAGGAGGTTCCACTGAAATTGGAGAAGAAACTTCTTCTCAGTGAGGGTGACAGAGCCCTGGCCCAGGCTGCCCAGAGAGGTTGTGGAGTCTCCTTCTCTGCAGACATTCAAAACCCGCCTGGACGCCTTCCTGTGCAACCTCATCTGGGTGTTCCTGCTCCGGCAGGGGGATTGGACTGGATGAGCTTTGGAGGTCCCTTCCAATCCCTAACGCTCTGGGATTCTGTGTTCTGTGAAAACGAAGCTTTGCTTGAACTAGAAAACCTGTAACCCGCACCAGGATAAACCCATTACAGACAGCACTTCTTCCCTTAAAGCAAACGCAAAGAGTGCTTTGATGCATTTGAAACTTAGCTCCAAAAAAGGCAATGGTAAGAGCTAATGGAGTTCTACTTATTTATTCATCTTTTTAAGAATACATTTACTTACTCTCAATTAGGAATTTAGTTCCATTGGTGATGCATAATGGAAGATAATGTCTATAGTATTTATATCAATTCCTGGCAATATTGCTCCAGGCCCTTCTGGATTACATCTGCTGAAATCCATTGTAGAGCTTCATTACAAAATCAGTTTCCATTCACCCCTGTGACCCAGCCCAAAACAACGTGAGTTGATTTTGGCTGCACTACTGCTGTGTAGTATAAACTCATCCCATCCAAAAATCCTTGGCTCCAAAATTAGGAGCTCAGAGTTGGGGATGGATGAGCAACTCCCTGCTAACACACACATAAACACCCCTGGAACCTTAAAATGATGTTTTTCTCCATTGCCCTTCGATGATCTGTGATGCTCTACAGTGACAAGTAAATGGGAGAAGCTAATTCAGGAGAATGCTTAGCTTTTTTATATTCTCCCATAAACAAACTCTTAACTCTCTACACAAACCGAGTCCCTATGCAAACCGAGTTCATGCCTCTCCTCACATCTTCACACAAACGGGCTAAGCCAACCCTTACCAGCTGAAATATCTGCCAGCATCTCCAGAAAATTCACATCCCTGTTTATTTCCTGCCCTCTGGGTTGGAATTCTTCTGACACAACATCCTCGAGATGTTTCTTGTACCTCTGGGTAGATCTCTTCAGTGGTTTTTGGGGGGGTTATTTTGCCTTCCCTAACATCTTTCACATCATGAGAACTCTTGGGGGGAAAAATGTATCCTGATAGGAGCAAGACAGCCAAAGCTACCATGGATCTTAACACTATTTCGTCTGTTGTATGGAAACTACAGCTTTCTTCCCTTAATTCAAGAGCTGTCTAAATTATTGACGGTCAGACCCATGTGTTTTCACTTGGTAGCACAAGTCACAGCATTTTGCCCACAAGACCTGAAACAGTCAGTTTGCCCTCATTAAACTAAGTGGAAACCACAGCTAAAATGCAACAGCAAAAGCTCAGATTAAATCCTTACTCTCTCCGTATTAAAAAGTACATTCTTTATTTGAAATCTCTGGTTCCTGTCACCTGTAAAACACATCTCAGCTCAGACAAGTGAAAAACTACCCAGAGATCACACAATAAAGAGCTTTCGAAAACCTTATGGAAAAGGAACTCCTGGCAAAGAACAGACCGTAATGCAGGTGCTCATTTAGGATTTACCGATGTCATTATATTCCCCAAATGAGAGATTAACATCTTAGCAGAGATTCTAGGTCAATAAACACAGCCTTGAATAGCTTGGATCTTGAATTTCCCTTTGAAAGCTCACAATTTCAAAATGCATCAGCAGGGAGCTTGCAGCATCCGACTCATGAAGAAGGGGCTCACGTCTGCGTGGAGAACCCGGGGATGCAAAACTGTTTAGAACACACATCTGCAATTCTGCTGCTGATCTCTCCTTTCCAAGAGCCAAAGGCTTTGTTAACGAAGCACCCATTAAAGACGACACGGAAAAGAACGTTGTGTGAGGTTTTGTGTTTTACCTAACCTGAAAAGCCATCAAGGATTTTGAAATAAGCAGTCATTCATGTAAATCAGAGACTATCCACTTAGAGTTACATACTCAGGTGCTAAGGGAGTCCTACTAAAGACTAATGGAGTTTAAGGAAAAGCTCTGTGAAAGCTGAACCACCTCAGTTCGGACCTGTGGCCCCGGTGCAATGCAACTGCAGAAGACGTGAGCGTGGCACAAGTTCACACCTCTCCATTTTAACCACTGAAAATGTACAGCCTGCACAGCCACAGCGGGCGCTTCTTGTGTTTGCACAGGTCTGTCTTTGCCACTGGTTAGAAATACTATTTTTAAAGCAAATATTATGGCTGATGTTCAGGTTCAGATGTCAACTGAGCATCTGCCGCGACAGATGTTTGGTTATAACAGAGTCCCAAATTAAGAGAGGAGGAAGCAGGCCCAGAGAGGGGCACGACAGGGGACACTTGAGATGTCAAAAAAGAGGTCTGCGCTAAACTAAAATAGCCTGAAGCAACTGAAAGTAGGGGTTTTGAGTAGCTTTAGAGGCCTGTGTAGGTCACCTTGTAGAATACACCATGTCCATCATTCACACACTTACAAACTTAAGGCAACTGATTAAAAAACCACCTCAGACAGCACAAATATTCACCTAAGACGGCCCTTTCCATCCCTGGACTTTACAAAGAGGGTCATATTTGCCCTTTCCTATGGAGCGGCCTTTTTCAGTACATCAAAGGCACGGCCACCGTGAGCGCGCTCAGGTTCACCTTCAGGACTTTCCTTTTATAACCACCACAGTGAAGAGGATGAAAGCTGGGGCACAGCCACGAAGCAGAAAGGGACATAAAAACCGTCAGAAGCCATGCAAAATTCATAAAGATATTTCCTCCAAACCAATCTGGCACCAGATTTTTAACTTCCGCATTAAGCTGCATTTTTGTGTGTAATTTTGTGTGCAGTTCTGACCAAGGAAGGGCATTATAAATAGCACCGTACTGCGCAGAGGTGAGGAAGGAGACTCTCCCTCTGGATGCGGTATTGTGTCTTTGTCAGAGAGGGCAGAGATGCGGTGCTGGGCTATGGACTCGGAGCAAACCTCGCTGACATTCGGCTCTCCAGCTTGAGGAGGTGCAGGGCGTTAATTTTCTCATCAAGAAAACATTAGTAACGAGGTATTAATACCAACTCGCTGTAGCCACCTGTGTTAAATAGGGAGCCTTCTGGAACTTGCTGTAATTATTCTCAGAAAACTTTAAGTGCTTCGGTGACTCCTGAAATCTATGTGGTCTAATTATCATTACGAAGCTCTAGTATCAGAACGCTTAATCTTCCTCCTAATATCACATCTCAGTGAATTTTTTAGGTAATTGCTCCTGGACATTAAGAACAGTGCAAGTGCAAAAAATATAAAACTAATCTACCATAAAAAAATGTATTTTCTGTCCTAAGTCGTATTCTTGAAGAAGGGAATGGGCATCTTCTCATTTTCATAGCTTGCATACCTTTTATTTTCAGAGAGTTTCTCCATGACTGTCTGTACGGCTTTTTCCCTCATTTCCATAACGACTTCTTCCAAACAATCACAGAGCAGATTTTATCACGAGCTCCGGGGAAAGCCCGGGCCCAAGAGGTTTCAATAATTGAACAGACTGAGCAAAGCTTTGATTTGCCACCATAGCCGCTTCCCCGTCCTGAGGAGCAGCTCCTTCTCCTCCTCGTATAAAAATGCAGTTACAAGACGCCCCCAGGCCTCTCCCCAAGCCTGTCCTGGATCCGCAGCATCTCTGTAAACGCAAATATTCACGATGGGCTGCTGGAGACAGCCTGACACCAAGTAGCTGCTTCGCTGTTTTTCAGAGCACAGTCGTGGCACAGAACAGCAACGTTTTACTCACTGAGCACTGCAGACTTTCCTGGAAGAGAACAAAACCCCCTTCATCTCCTCTGGTGAGGTAAGGCACCTTGGAAAAGCATCATTTTAACAGGCGGCGTTTTAGGACTGCATTTTAATTCGTTCTTTGTAGGTAGGCAGGCACACGATTTGTACAAACTCTTAACCTTAAATGAATTTGCTTAAATAAATCCAAGACTTCTCACACTAGTAATAATTTTTAAAAAGCCTTCTGAACATGTAAGTGCCTACATTCGCTTCTTTTCTTCAACAGAACTTAGATTTTATTTAGAAAGAAAACATTCCTGCCTCATGCCCAGCTTTCATCTGTCCTCATGCTCTAATTAGCCAATTAATTTACCAAATGAGACTTAGAACATATCAAAGGGCCAGCACAGGCAGCTTGTTTTGTGGTCACACAGCAGGCTTATATTTATGCTTGCAAATGTAAGATTTTGCTTAAGAAACAGCCTGAACACAGCAGGATTCTTACCAAGACCAGCAGTCAGCACTAGATCAAAATAAGGCTTAATTTTCCTGCAGCACGTAGGAATTTCCTTCAGCGTTTAGGCCGAATTCAGACCTTAATTCAGTCAGGTACAGGCACAGACCTTCTCACTTGAAAACCTGACACGTATGTCCTGCCTCCACCACCCAAATCCGACTGTCAGAACCCACCTGAGCCTTCAGCTTCAGTCTGGAAAGGGCAGGAGGTGGCTGCGATGGCTGAGACCGCCTCTCACAGCACCATCACTCAGGAGGAGAGGCCTTGGTTCACCACCAGGGCCCACAGGGGACTTCAGTTCCACACACAGGGTCCTGAGGACCAGCCAAGGGGATCACCAGGCCCAGCCCCTTCTGCTGAAGCCGTGAGTCGCCCACAAGCCATCCCTTCCTCTTTGTTTTTATCTGATCTCCAGCTTACTTTAAATTTACACCCTGAGGGGAGTGAGGGATGGGGAGTGAGTGCTGCTGAGGCCACCCCTGGAATCCTGGGGTCAGTTTTGGGCCCCTTGCTCCCAGAAGGACATGGAGGGGCTGGAGCATGGGCAGAGAAGGGCAAGGGAGCTGGGCAGGGGTCTGGAGCACCCAAATGCTGGGGAGCGCCTGAGGGAGCTGGGGGTTCAAGTGGAGAAGAGGTGAGGGGAGACCTTATCCTCTCTGCAGCTCCTGAAAGGAGGAGGGAGCCAGGAGGGATCGGTCTCTGCTCCCAAAAAGTGATGGGATGAGAGGAAATGGCCTCAAGTTGTGCCAGGGGAGGGTGAGGTTGGATCTGAGGGGAAATTTCTTCTCCAAAGGATTCTCAGGGCCTGGCAGGGGCTGCCCAGGGCAGTGGTGGAGTCCCCATCCCTGGAGGGGTTCAAGAAGTGGTGGATGTGGCACTTGGGGACGTGGTTTAGTGGCCATGGTGGGGTTGGGTTGATGTTGGACGTTGTGATCTTGGAGGTCTCTTCCAACCTCAATGACTGCGATTCCCCATCAGGATCACACGCTGGAAGGCACCGCACGCTGTCAGCAGGTAACAGGATCACACATTCCCTCCTGTGCTATTTTTTCCCCCTGATCCATACAGAATGAGATTGATTTCATTTAAACTGGTACAACGCGAAAGAGCGATAGTTATGAATAACGCGGTGTGACCAAGGGTAGGCAATTCAAGAATGTGACTGAATTAGATGTTTCATAATTGCATTCAGCATTCCCACAGAAATCAGTTGCCCCCACATGGAACCTGACACTGGTGAGAGATGTGAGGGAACAGCAAATTTTCTTAAGGAAAAAAATAGCACTGTGCGAGTGATAGAAACACTTTAAAAAGCACAACCTCTTCATCCAAAGCCACTAATGCACACTGTACCTTTCATTAAAAAAGGTAATTCAATAAAAATAGGTGTGTGTTTCTTCTAATGATGATTTTTACTAGATTTTTCAATAAATAAGTCTTTGAGTAAACACATACTGCAACTACCAATATTTCATGCAACTATGACAACTCACAGGAAGGGTCAGTTATTAATGCTCCACTAAAGTTAATCAGACCAAACCCATTTCTCTACTCCTCAGGGCATACAGGAGGCACATTTGATTTCCTAGCGTTTTTCTATCATTCAAAAAACTTAGATTAAAGTGCCCTGACCTCTTTTTATTCTCACAAAAAGCCATTTCTCTAAAGAGTCATCCAAATATCTGGGTACAAACTGTAAGTGTACTTCTCCAACTATTATACCAATGTGAAACTTGCAGCATTTTCAGCAGCCCAAAGTGATGGAGAAGGCAACCACAGGTAGGATGCTGACAGATCACACTCAGCTCCCTGTTTTAACTGGTCAGTCATGCAAAAATCACCCACCTTAGTGTACCCATAACCGCTGCGATACACCAAAAAAAGCACATCAGCAGTCTTGAGCTTCAATCGATTATATCTAGGTAAAACCGCAGTGACAGTACTTGTAAATTATTCCATTAAAAAAAAAACCCACAGAGTTAAAGGATTTGCCACCTCTGCACGTTCTCCTTGCAGTACAGATTTGTCTGGAGAAAAGTCACGATAGCAGCGCGGGTTACAGCGGTGAATCACGACCGAAAGGCACAGCGTGAACGCTCCCTGCTCAGTGCACAAGTTGTCACATCTGTTTTTGTCACCTAAGCCTCACGTCAGAAGGACGCCTTATCTAAGCAAAATGTGGACGCTATCAATCGAAAACACCAAAATTACTTGCCTCCCGTGTTTTATTTCTTTCAACCGCCAGCAGTGGATCAAAAACGAATGTATGCATCTTGCAGACAACATAAGCAGCGCTTCATAAAACAGAGGCAGGAGCACAGAGTCCCAGCGATCTCGATACAAGTGAGAAGGAAAGGAACCATCGAGGAGGAGGTATTTTGACACAATTCCAAATAGCACTGAGTATTTTCCTGGATGGGAAAGCTGAGTTTGTTCCAAAGCTGTAGGGACAGGCAGGAAAGAGAAGAAAGTGTCTTGATAGACTGATGGTTATTACCACCCTAATGACTTGTTCCAACCTTTCATTAAGGCTAAATGAAGCGATTAAGGGGTTGAGCAACAGACCCAAATAAATCAAAGAATGATAGTCTGCACTGAATATATTCTACTACTGTCCCCAAGACACTGGGGAGCATAGATAACATCACCAAAAAGCCAAAAGCAAACATAAGATCTTCACATGTGTCACGTAGGAAGGGAAACCACAACGACCCTGTGATAATTAAGCCTGAGTAGTTCAGAACTTGCCCATGAGCACTGGAATGGCAAACCCCTATGGCAGGGCCCTTGTCTATAATGGTACAAAAGCAATCAGCAGTTTTCAAACGCTGCTTTTTGGTATGTTTATGTTACCCCCAGTAAGGTCAGGCACTGCTCCATTAGGCTTTACTGGGAAACCTCTTGGTGTGTTTAGGTAACCAGTTTGGTTTCCCATCAAAGTGTTGCCTAATTGAGCAGTGTCAGATCTGACACGAGGAGTTTTCCCCGTACCTTCAGTGCCAGTGATGAATTACACACCAACACAGTGATGGATAATCCATTCTTAAGGTACAGAATAAAACAATAAGCTGCTGTGTACCCTGTGCACCACAGCCCGCATTTCTTACTGCTTATCATCACCTGCTGTGTGCCACTTACTTCCTACCTGGTAACTGCAGTGCTCAAATGCAAACCACTGGCTTTAGCCTGTATTTTCGGTGACCACACCATGAAAACCGAACAGTACTGACTCACACTGGCTGTCTCAGAGAGATGGGGAAGCCTGGTTACAGCCTTGCTGGAGAGACAGCTTTTTCCTTCTCCAAGGCAAGGGAAAGCAGAAGGGAAGGAGAAAATCTGCCAAGTCTAAGCTTTTCCCAAGGTTTCATCAGAAATAAAGCACTGATCAAATGCATCCAGCCGTTTTCCAAGAGGACCAAAAAAAGCAAAAGGGCACGGTAAATTCTCTTCACCGCAGACTGAGCACAATCTCTGCAAACCCAAAGCCATCGTGATCGATTTCAAAGTTTTCACAGGACACAGACAGGAAGGTTGGCGCAGATCCCCTGTGAAATGTCTGACATGACTCTTCATTTTCTGGCACTTCAAGAACCAAGAGACGGTTGGGCGAGAGCCAACACACAGTAGTGAGACCAAAAAAAAACCCCCACCAAAAACCTGCTACTGCAAGCAAGTGCATGAAGGGAGACAGACCAGAAAAAACAGCACGCTGTGAACATCTTCTGGTCATTTACCAACAACAACCACATATCCTCTTTCAGGATGTCCCCTACCTGAAGGAAATGAGTTGTTGCGCTGCCAGTCCATCATTTCTGACTGCTTCCCTGGTGCCTGCCTTTCAGAGCCACCCACCTGTACCCAGGAAAGCTGTCAAAGCCACTCAGATCTACCCAACACTCCACTCCTCAGCCCCAGATCCTCTGATTTTCAACTTGTTTCTGTCATACCTTCAAACTTTTCCACTACTTACTGCTCCGCTTCCAGCCTTTCAGGCTGCCACTCACAGGTCTTACCTTATATAGCACGAGTCTGGCTTAAAATTGTATCTCTATCTCTAGCTATATCTCTATATCTCTATCTATATACCTATATATCTATATCTCTATAACTTTCTGTAACTCTCTAACTCTGCAACTTTAACTCTGTATCTCTATCACTCTGTGCCTCTGTGTCTGTGTCTCTGTAACTCTGTGTCTCTATCTCTATCATTCTGTATCTCTGTGTCTCTATCACTCTGTGTCTCTGTGTCTGTGTCTCTGTAACTCTCTATCACTCTGTGTCTCTGTGTCTGTCTCTCTGTAACTCTCTATCACTCTGTGTCTGTGTCTCTATCACTCTGTCTATCACTCTGGGTCTCTGTCTCTATCACTCTGTGTCTCTATCACTCTGTGTTTCTATCACTCTATCTCTCTCACTCTGTGTCTATCACTCTACCACTCTGTGTCTCTATCACTCTGTTTCTACCTCTATCACTCTGTGTCTCTATCACTCTGTATCTGTCTCTCTAACACACTGTGTCTCTGTGTCTGTGTCTCTGTGCCTCTATCACTCTGTCTCTCTTTGTCTCTGTGTCTCTATCACTCTATCTCTGTGTCTATCACTCTGTGTCTCTATCACTCTGTATCTCTGTCTCTATCACTCTGTCTCTCTATGACTGTCTCTATCACTCTATATCTCCATCACTCTATCTCTGTCTCTCTATCACTCTGTATCTCTGCATCTCTATAACTTTGTAACTCTGTATCTCTATAACTCTGTATCTCCATCTAGTCCATAACATCCATTATCATCCAGTTTGGGGAAATAGTTTCTGCATTTTATATCTTTGCAAAATGCCCATGCATATTTGACAGAACCTTAAAAACTACAGCACAAACGCGGAATGGTTTTAAACTATTGCAATTGCGTTTTTTTAACCTGCACATTTAATCCTGAAACGAGTGTTCCTTCATATTAGACGCTACAACTTCTAATAAGTGTTTCAGAAGTTTGTTCATGAACAGCTACACTCATTGGAGCGGCAAGACTCTTACATCCGAAGTGACTAAGCGCACTGTGTATATCAGACACTTCAGAAGCCATTTCAGTGATGCATCTGTTCCCGGTGACAACCAACCACTGGGTTTCCATCGCTCCCCAACCAAAATAGCTCTCAGAGGCGAAGCAGCCTCCCCAAAGTGATCCACCTAAAGCATCCTAGAGGCAGGGGAGGAGAGGCACTCCCAAAATCCAGGAGATTCACGGGAATCTGAAACAGCACTCGGATCACAGTGCTAACAGGCAAACATATTGGCTTCCCAAATGCCACTCACCAAACTGATTTTGCTGTCAGTTCTTTTCTCTGGAATATGATTGACCATCAATAATATTGATTATTATTGGAACACTGGAATATTGTGCCCAGTTCTGGGCCCTCAGTTCAAGAAGGACAGGGAACTGCTGGAGAGAGTCCAGCGTAGGGCTACAAAGATGATCAAGGGAGTGGAGCATCTCCCTTCTGAGGAGCGGCTGAGGGAGCTGGGGCTCTTTAGTTTGCAGAAGAGGAGACTGAGGGGAGACCTCATTCATGTTTATAAATATTTAAAGGGTGAGTGTCACGAGGATGGAGCCAGGCTCTTCTCAGTGACAAACAATGATAGGACAAGGGGTAACAGACACAAACTGGAACACAGGAGGTTCCACTTCAATTGGAGAAGAAACTTCTTCTCAGTGAGGGTGACAGAGCCCTGGCCCAGGCTGCCCAGAGAGGTTGTGGAGTCTCCTTCTCTGCAGACATTCAAAACCCGCCTGGACGCCTTCCTGTGTAACCTCATCTGGGTGTTCCTGCTCCGGCAGGGGGATTGGACTGGATGAGCTTTGGAGGTCCCTTCCAATCCCTAACGGTCTGGGATTCTGTGATTCTGTGAGTAATAGGAGATTTTAATGGGAAACATCTTGGCTCTGTCTCGTACCGTGCTCACAGCATGCAGGCTCACCTGAAAAAATAGGTTAGTGTCTCTGCTATTTGGTCTATCAGCCAAGGACTGAATTCGGAGCTAATCTTCAAATGTAAATATTTAAATAGATTCATGAACAGAAAAACAAAACAGCAAGTATTTCTTTTTAAGAAGTAACTGTACTATGCGCTTTTACTATAACGGTAAAATTTCCTTAAGATTTCTCATTTCAAACAAACAAGTACATATTTATGTGCGCCCACACACACACTTAGATGTGTCATGACACATTTCCAATGAAGCCGATATGTTTCTCCTGGTTTCCTATTGTTACATAGATTACACACATTCTAAACAGCACAGGCTTCGGGTGTAGAAGATCAGTAACTGTCTCTGGGTATTCTTATTTCATTTGGATAAAAAGTGGTAAAATTTCTAAGCAGAGAGAAAGATAATTTGGAAAACCAATCGCTGTCCCTTAGATTTACAGCAGCAGAAGCCTAACACGGATTCGACAGTTTGCCTCACAGACGGAGAGAGTACGCACAGCAGACAACTTAAATAAAGCAACATCTCCACAACTCCCTTTTGTGCGGACGAGAGCGGCTAACACGTGAACTGAGAGCCATTTGTTTCGTAAGACGTTGGGGTTACGCGGACACAACCGTTTTTGAACACTGGAGATACCTGGTACCCCTCGGAAATGCTCAACGAGTGAGCAGATACCACAGTGTGTGGGCAAGAACCGACCTGACCAAACCCCATAGGAAACGAGGGATCATAGCACAGATGCATCCTGCATGGGTTTCCTCTGCACATGTTGTGGTTTGAGGCTGGGCTGGGCACTAA
>NW_010163906.1:0-6120 GCF_000695765.1 Mesitornis unicolor
CATTTGGGGACAGGTACGGCCCCGGAATGGGGAGTGGGGCAGGGGGCGAGGGTCCAAAGCGGGGTCTGGCTGTGCAGGTCAGTGGGAGCATCCATGGGCAATGTCCCCCTCACTGCCCAAAGCACTGGGGGGCTGTCCCCTCCCCGGAGCATCGCGTCCTCACCTCTTGGTGGGCCACGCATCCCATGCCGCAGCCACGGGGATTAATGCTGAGATGCCACAGAAAGCCTCAAATTTATTGTCAACCCCTTAACTGGTTGGACCCAAACTGCTGGGATGAGGAGATGCTCCGGAAAGTGCCTGAAATGCTGGTTTGGGGTGCAGTGCACTGGGAGCACTCACTTTGCTGTGCTCTGGGGGTTGGCATGGTCAGGAGTTGCCTTCAGACACCTCCTGCGGCTGTCGGGGGTTTATCAGGGGGAACCATGAGGGTGGCTGAGAGCAGAGCAATGGGGAGAGCACCGGGGTGGGGAGGGCTCGGGGGCACAGTCGAGGCAGGGAGGTGTGAAAATCCTTTGGTGTCATGGGCTTGAAGTGAATGGAGTGGGATTTGGGTCCCCAAAGGGAGGAGCTGGCATCCCTGGGGGTTAATGTCCGGCCTCTGTGCCTCTTATGGTGCAGAATTGATTGGGATTATGCCATGTTCTTCATGCCCTGAGCAGCCAGAGGGGAGCTGTGGGATCATCTTCCAGTCGATTGAAATCCCACGGGTCCCTCTCCCCTCCAGAGAACAAGATGCTTCTTCCTGATGGTTTATTTTGCATGCAACAAATTCCCAAATTCCTGGAATTCCCACTTAGTCCTGAGTTAAGCAGCAAGGGATGAGCAGTGATGCTCTATGGGGTTCCAGCTGTGCCAGAAGCAAAACCAACCCATGGCCACCAGTGCCCCCAGCTGCAGGGTGCAAGGAAATGCTTTTGGGGTGAATCTCCAGGACAGCCCCATTGACCCCTCCTGGTTTCCTTTGGGGGTGCAGAGCTCGGCGTGGGGCACAGGGAAGGTGCAGGGTGTCCCCCGCACCAGCGCCGCTCCTGACCCTTCCTCCTCCTCCTCCCGCAGCTGGGGGAAGACTCCGATTACGACAAGCTGAGCGATATGGTCAAATACCTCGACCTGGAGCTGCACTTTGGGACGCAGAAGCCTACAAGTAAGTACCTGAGCCCCAGAGCAGGTCCTGGTACTGGCCAGGGACCGGGGCACTGGGAGGAACTGGGGCTGGGTGGGGAGCAAGGCAATGTCTGGGTCCTGGCATCGCCTGCGGCACAGAATTCACCCATGCGCAGGATTTTGTGGCTGGTGGCACAGCAGATCATTAAGGTGATCTCTTCATGATCTCCCTTAATTCTCTTCACTGCCGCTGTGTGTTTTCTCTCCACATTTCAGTCGGTTGGGGCAGTGAAACTTAGCCGCGGGGTTTCGCTCCCATTGCTGCTGTCCCTGTGCCTGCCCATCTGTCCCCAAACCGCGGGGTCACTGTGGTGACAGCACCGTCCCCAGTGGGGCCCAGTTTGCAGGGACGGGCAGTGGAAGTGGGATGAAATGGGGTTCTTCTCTGGGGTTGTGTTTTTGGGGGTGTTTCTGGGCAGCCTGGGATTTTTCTGTGTGTCTCACCTCTTGTTTTACCTTTTTCAGCTCCAACTGAGTCCCCCATTGAGGAGATCTTTGAATCGCAGAATTCAAGGACTCCCAGAGCCATTGCTGTGTGCAAAGCATCACTTCTCCTCCCTCTCATTCATGGTTTCACTGTTTTCAGGACCGATTTCTTCCTGCTGGAGCCGGCTGAGCCTGTCCTTACCCATGATTAAATCTCTCAGTTTCTCTTCCAGAGCCAACTCTCATGCCTGAAAACTTTAAAAAGAAAGACGTGGTTGAAATTTTGTCCCACAAAAAGGCCTACAACACATGTAAGTAAACGTCGCGGTGCACCTACCCCCCAAAAAACAGGCCCAGAGGTGGGACCGGGGATGTAGAGAACTGGAAAGGTAAAAGGGAGGAGGCTACATGAGCACCATCCCATGGGGGTGATCCCATGAGCACCATCCCATGGGGATGATCGAATGAGGGTGATCCCATGGCAGTGATCCCATGAAGGTGATGCCATGGTGGTGATCCCATGAGGGCAATCCCAAGGCTGTGATCCCATGGGGGCAATCCCATGGGGGTGATCCCATGGGTGGGATTGAATGAGGGTGATCCCATGGGGTTGATCCCATGGGCATGATCCTACGAGGGCAATCCCAAGGCTGTGATCCCATGGGGGTGATCCCATGCTGGTGATCCCATGGGGGCAATCCCATGAGCACAGTCCCATGAGTGTGATCCCATAGGGGTGATCCCATGAGTGTGAACCCATGAGCATGTTCCTATGAGCACAATCCCATGAATGTGATCCCATGGGGATCATCCCATAGGCGCTATCCCATGGGCACAATCCCATGAGCATGATCCCATGAGGGTGATCCCATGGGGGCAATCCCAGCACGGCTCTGCTGGGGGGCTCAGCCCTGGGCAGGGGCAGAGGGAGGTTTTTGGGCAGGACAGGGATGGGATGTGCCTCATTGGCCTGGGGGAGGGCAGAGCTCGCATGGCCCCGTGGGGCAGGGTCGGTGCTTCCCCGGGAGGTGCTGATGGTGGAAGGAGGGGGGGGTGCTTGGTGGGACCCTGCCAGCCCCTGGGTCCTGGCCGAGGGGGGAGGAGGGGACGCTGGGGGTGGTTTCCAGCCCAGGCAGTGCCTTGGCAATGGTGCAATACCCAGGGGGGTCTGCATGGCCACAGTGACCCCCTCTGCAGGGCTCGGGGAGCAGAAAGCCCTTCCACCCCCACACCACGACCTTCCCCTCCTGGTCCCATCCCTCACCAGTCCATCCCAGCACGGCCAGTCCCCAGGTCTGGTCCTACTCCCCTCCCAAATGACACAGGTCCCTTCCCCGCAGCCATCCTGATAGCCCACCTCAAGCTGTCGCACATCGAGCTGCGCCAGATCCCGAGGACGATGGAGACGGACCGCCTGGAGCCTTCCCACATCAAGCAGCTCTTGCTGTACGCCCCGGACGGCGAGGAGGTCCAGCGCTTCCAGAGCTACAAGGAGAACCCCGGCAAGCTGAGCGAGCCCGACCAGTTTGTGCTGCAGGTACCTGGGGACGTGCTGCGGGTGCGAGGGGGGCTGCGTGTCCCCACGATGTCCTGCTGAGAGCTGGCGGGGAGCAGAACACGCACCAGGGCACTGCTCTGCTCATGCATGCGGGTTATGGGAAGAGCCGGTGGCACCGGTCGCTGCAAGTGATGCTCGATGTATCTGGAGCTCCCATGGAGGCTGTTTTAGAGCCAAAACACACCACTGTGTTTACTCCGTGAGTGACTTTGCCCAATTCTGGCTGACTTTCTGTTGGTGAAATATTGTGGCTATTGGGGGGAAGCCTCCCCATCCTGTGGCAGCAAACTGGTCATGCCCTGCGAGCTGCAGCTCCTCACAGCATCACTGGCACAAAACTAGGGAACTAGGGTTGTTTAGCCTGGAGAAGAGAAGGCTGAGGGGAGACCTCATCACCACCTACAACTGCCTCAAGGGAGCTTGGAGAGAGGTGGGTGCTGGTCTCTTCTCCCAGGTGATGGGGGATAGAACAAGGGGAAACGGCACCAAGCTGTGCCAAGGGAGGTTCAGGTTAGAGATAAGGAGGAAGTTCTTTACTGAGAGGGTCGTCAGAAGCTGGAACAGGCTGCCCAGGGAGGTGGTGGAGTCACCATCCCTGGATGTGTTTAAAGAGCGGGTAGACGAGGTACTTAGGGATATGGTTTAGGGGGTAGACAGGAGCGGTTGGACATGATGATCTCAGAGGGCTTTTCCAACCGAGCCATTCTGCGATTCTGTGATTCTGTGGAAATAATAAATAACACCATATATAGGGTTATGGGTACTGGTGACGGCGGTGGTTTTCTCCTCCTTTTGCTCTCAGATGCTGTCGGTGCCCGAATACAAGATCCGCCTGCGCAGCCTGCACTTCAAGACCACTCTGCAGGAGAAGACGGAGGAGATCAAAGCGAGCTACGACTGCATCTGCAAGGCCTCTCTGGAGCTGAAAAGCAGCAAGAAGCTGGCCAAGATCCTGGAGGTCAGAACGGTCCTTGCTCCTGTTAACAGCCCCCATGGCCCCCAGGGTCCAAGGGAGCACCCACAGGCAGCTGGGGCACAGCTCCAGCCCCACGGCTCTGCCCTGGGCCCCTCTGGTCCAGCTCAGCCGGGTCCATCCCCTGGCAGCGCCCGCTGGTATTGGCTTGTGAGGATCCTGCAGAGAAGGAGGATGCAGGAGGGCAGATCGGGAATGAATCCCCCTACAGCTGCCCCAAATTAGTGTTAATCGATTCGGGTTTGCTTTTTAAAAAAGCAGGTGGGATAAACGAAGACGTGGTGTGACAAATGGCATTTCCAGAGCAGAGATGATCCTCCTCGGTAGCTCCTGGCCAGTAATGCCTCAACACTTTGTTAGGTCCTTGGGTGGCAATGACTCTTGCACATTAACGGGTGGTGAATGGAAATTTTGAGTCTCACGTTGAAATCCCAGCGGTGATGAAGTCCCCATGCAAGGGATTAACGCTGCTGTACGAGCACACATACAGGACCCTGAGCAGAAGGGACCTGGCACTAAACAGGGCACTTCCCCACCCTCCTGTAGGCAGCGGGAGGCTTTTTACCACACCACATCACTGGTAGGACTCAGTGACCCAAGAGCGGGTACAAGTGGTGATGGGAGACGGGGCAGTCAGTGCTGGAGGCCACTTGCCTGGTCATGCCCTGAGGTTTTTCCCTTGCAGTTTGTGCTGGCGATGGGAAACTACCTGAACAACGGGCAGCCCAAGACCGGCAAGACAACAGGCTTCAAAATCAACTTTCTGACCGAGGTGAGAGGAGCTGCTTGTTCCCCTTGACCGTGCCCGTCCTTGTGCAGGGCTCCCGGGTGCTGGAGCAGGTTCCCTCAGGACTGGTGGGAGGGCAGGGGTGGATGCGCAGGGCTGAACTCAGAGCGGTCCCCATGTGCTGTGGTAACTGGGGTGCGATGGTGGCCACAGCTCACGGCTTTTTGGCCGTGGGGTGGGAGAAAATGAAGGTTTTCACCTCCCGGGGGGGTGTGTGAGTGGAGGACGGGGTGGCAGCCCTGCCCCATGGGAAGGAGGCGATGCCGAGCGTCTCAATGGCACTAATCCGGGCGTACCGTGCTGTGCAAACATTAACCGTGCTACTTAAACATTAATCCACAAAGCATGGCTGGGAATCGCCACGCACGTGAGCCCAGCGGAGCCCTTGGGTGCTCGGCAAAAGCCGCTTTGCCCTGCGCAGGAGCCTCCTCACTCGTTTTGCTTTGCCGCAGCTCAACACGACCAAGACCGTGGATGGGAAATCCACCTTCCTGCACATCCTCGCCAAATCCCTTAGCCAACACTTCCCAGAGCTCCTGGGCTTTGCCAAGGACCTTCCTACGGTGCCGCTCGCCGCCAAAGGTAAGCGGACAAAAGCACCTCTGAGCTTTGTGTGTCCTTGCAGTGTCTCTTGGTTCTGTACAGGTCTGGAACTGGGGAGGATGGGGGTAGGACGGGATGAGCTTAGTGACAGGGGGTCCCATCCATCCCATGCTGCCACATGGGAGCGTTTAGACAAGGCGCTGTCCCTGATTTCGACCCTTTTCTGCCTTGAAAAAGCAGCTCCCGAGTTCAGAGGAGCCTTGGAGGTGCAGAGGAGGCGCAGGACTGGGGAGTGCCAGGGCTGTGCTCCCCATACCCCAATCCATCCCATTGCGGGTGCCAGGTTATTGCTGCTGCTGTGTGGTGTGGGTGTGCAGCTCCCGGTGTGACCGGGGCCACAGTCCAGGCGCTGAGTGAGGGCCGTGCGGCTCCGGCGGCCGCGATAAGGAAAAACCCCATAGGTGTGGGGTCTCCTCACATGCCATCCCCTGCTTGTGAGCAATTCCCTTGGGAATTAGTGCTACAGGGCCCAAATGAAGGAGAAAATGCAGCTCTGGAGATGCAGAGTTACCCGATGAAGCTCTGTACCTGTGGCTTTCCTATGATTTCTTTATGTGGCCTAACAAACAACACTTCTGTCACCAAAAGCTCCCTGCTGCCCCAATT
>NW_010163906.1:6151-13360 GCF_000695765.1 Mesitornis unicolor
CTGCTTTATAGCCAATTTTGGGCCCCACAGCAGCTCTAGCACATAACCCAAGCCCCCGATGTGCTGTCGTTCACCTTCTTCCTTGCCTGTCAAGAGCTGAGCCTTTGCCACCCAAGTCAGCTCATGGCTCTCCTGAACACTGTGCTATGATGAGATGCCAGGGCAGCCTGGACATCACCCTTGTCCTATGGTCCCCTACACCCATCAGTGGCTGCTGCCCAGGCACCGGAGCCCAGTGGGCTCTGGTTGTCCCTGGACAACGTGGATGGGCTGTGCAGAGCTGTGTAAACAGCCTGAACCCAAGCCAGGCCCAAGCCCCCTGACGCTGCTGACCCCGCTCTCCTCCCGCAGTGAACCAGAGGACGCTGACGGCCGACCTGAAGGACCTGCACACCACGGTCAGTGACATCCAGATGGCCTGCCACAGCATGCCCGCCACCGCCGAGGACAGGTTTGCCATCGTCATGAGTGTATCCTTCTGTGAAAGGGGCAGGACGCCAGCGCGCCTCACTGCACCCTGGTAAAACCATCCCGTTGTGTTTATGCCTCCTTGGGGCTGGGTACAGCTGGTTAAGGAAGCACCATCCCAGCACTTGGTGGTGGAAATCTCCACCCTCCACTCACTCTTAGCCATGGGAAGCGGCTTTTCACAGAATCACAGAATGTGAGGAGTTGGAAGGGACCTGGAAAGCTGATCCAGTGCAACCCCTGCCAGAGCAGGATCCCCAGAGCAGTCACACAGGAACACGGCCAGGGCTTTGGGTGTCTGCACACAAGGAGACTCCACAACCTCTCTGGGCAGCCTGGGCCATGCTCCAGAACCCTCACACTCACAAAGTTTGGCCTCAGCTTCAGCTTGAACCTCCTGTGCTCCAGCTTGGGACCATTGCCCCTTGTCCTGGCATTGGCCATCCCAGAGCAGAGCCTGGCTCCTTCCTCCTGACACTGCCCTTTCCCAATGGATCCCCAGGAATGAGGGCACCCCTCAGTCTCCTCTGCTCCAAGCTCAAGAGCCCCAGCTCCCTCAGCCGCTCCTCAGCAGGAGATGCTCCACTCCCTCCATCACTTTGTGGCCCTGCTGGACTCTTTCAAGCAGTTCCTGTCCTTCTGGAGCTGAGGGCCCAGCACTGGACCCAAGATTGCAGCTGTGGTGTGAGCAGGGCAGAGCAGAGGGGCAGGAGAACCTCTCTGCCCTACAACCACCCCCTAGGGGTCCATGTGCATGGCAGAAACCCCATGGCACTCTGGATCTTGCCAAATCACAGCGAGGGGCTGTTGGGGCTGGCTGAGGGTACCAGGCCCTTTCCTAGCCCCCCGATGCAGCCCAGGATTTGATAAGCAGGCTCTGCTCTGTACCAGCCCCAGATCCCGGCCGTTTGCCCTTAATGAGCCGTTTCCCTCAGTCCTTCCTGGAGAGCGCGCAGCCCGCCATGCGCTCCCTGGACGACCTGCAGCACAAGGCCATGGAGGAGTTCGGCAAGGTGCTGTCCTTCTTTGGGGAGGACTCCAAAATGACGACTTCCGAGGCGTTCTTCGGCATTTTCGCAGAATTCATGAGCAAGTTCGAGGTGAGTCGGGGTTTGCAAAGCCAGCCAGGGGTAGGTGTCAGTGTCGGTTATGGTTGGACTTGATCCTAAAGGTCTTTTCCAACCCAATGACTCTGTGATTCTACGAAACACCCCCCTGACCCCTCCACGGCCCCTGCTCTTTGCTCTCCCGCAGCGGGCGCTCAGCGATGTGCAGGTGGGCGAGAGCCAGCGCAGCCCCAGGATGACGTCCCCCCTGGCCTGGTGACGGGCCCAGCGCCACCACTTCTTGCCAACAAAGTGCAATTTGCTCCGTCGAGCTCGGTTGTAAATACGCTGCTGTCACCTGCTGCCACCAAGGGGGACCACGGACCGAGGGGTGGGGGCACTGAAAAGGCAGCAGAGGTGATGGAGGATGGATGGGGACACAAAGTGCTGGTCAGCAACAGCTTCACAGCATCCTCCATTCCCAGCGCCTGAGTCAAGGATTTCGGACACATCTGGGTAAAACCTCAATTTCTTGTGCTCCCAGGACATGTGTAACTGGCACCAGCAGTTGCTGGAGACCTTCCCCATGTCCCCACGTCCCCACATGTCCTCATGTCCCATGGCTGTGCCAGGACTCAGCCCTTAGGGTTCATCAGCCCCAGGGCTGGGGGCAGAGCCCAGCCACAGCCTGCATGGGAGGGGAGCATGGGGGGATGAGGACCAGGGATGCCCCCCAGGATCCAGCAGTGCTGCTGAGCTCCCAAACCTCTTCCCAAGACCCCTCTGCCCTGTGCAGAGCTCCACTTTCACAGACCAGAGCGGTGCAGTGGAGACCACCAGAGGATTTACCCCCTGCCATTGCTGGCCTGTGGCAATGGGAAGCGATGTGACCCTGCAGAGCCCTTCTGGCACCTCCCCGTGGTCCCAAATAGGGATCCAGTCTGGTCTGACCCAGCTGTGCTGGACAGCGAGGAAAGCCCAGGGCTCTCCCTGGCCGCCAGCTTTGATTAAAGGAGTGGTGGAGACTGACGGGTCTCCAAATCTTCCCGAGAGTTTAACGCCATCAGCACGAGACTTACGTGAACTTGCCAGGAGACGTAAATCCCTGAGCGTTCCGGTGCCTCCTTGGAAAGTACAGAACCCCTGGTACCTAAAAACGAGGGGGAGACCTGTGCCACCCTGGGTACCAGCAGGGACCAGCGAGATGTGCATCTCCTGCCCTGCGCTATTCACCAAGGGGCTGGCGTCCCGAGAGCCCCTTTAATGTGTGATTTGAGTCGTTCGTGCTGAACATCCCCAGGGAACCCCCGAAGCGTGCCCGTCCACCTCTCAACAACGCCTGGTAATTATTTAATCAGCTCCCGGATGGCCCCGGGACCAAAGGGCTAGCAGCATCCCGCGGGCAGTGCATGCACCTCCAGAGCTTTCCGGCAGCAGACCCACAGCGCGTTAACTCGCGCTCCTCCGTGCAAAACGCGTCCGATGCCTTTTGACCCCGCCACATCCCCGCATCCCACCCCAGAGGCGCCTTCCTCCCGTCCATCGCTCCCACCTCTGCTCCAGCACAGCATCACCGACCGGTGCATTATTTACGGGAGACCTTACGACCACCAAACCTTCACTTTTCGGTATTTGTTTTAAACCCCGCTGTAGAACGTGATGTGTATTTTCCACGTGCTCTCGGTTTATACAGCTTTAAGTGCCAGGTAGCTCCTCGCGTTGTGTTCCCAGAGGTCCGGTCCCGTCCGGCGCTCACGGGGCGATGCCCGCTCGGCCCCGTTGCCATTTTGGGTGTTGCACTTTGCGTTCGGTTATTTATTTTTTCTTTTTTTTTTTGGTTGCTGTTTTCTAAAGACGTATTCGATATTTAAAGCACTGGAGGTTCTTTCGAAACGTGAAAAAAACGCTGTACATAGATTTTGCTACGTGCTGTAACTTTCCGAATTAGTTAGGACTCCGATCCCTTTGGTATTTTTACGTGAATATTTTCAAAGGACCAGAACTTCTGACCTGGTTATGGTTCTACTGTTTGATAACGGGACTATGCGTAGTCACAATTCGGTCTCTACCCAATGCCTTTGTGCTATTCCTTAAATAAAGCTGCTGCCTTCTGCCTCCTGCCTGCGTGCACCTCTGTGTTCTGTCACAACCAGCTCTGCATGACAGTTACAGGGAAGGGGCGAGGAATTCCACATCTGCGCTTCTTAATATTGGCCTCCTCAAGAATTCTTAATAAAGGAGAGGGACGCGGGATCCGGCCTTGCTGGTTTTGGGCTGGTACGGGGACAATACCTGCATAATCGGGAACGCTGCGTGCGTGCCGGTGTCCAGGTCAGCATCACGAAGACGGGCAGCAAATTCTTAAAATAGTATGGATTTTTGTCCTGCAGCCTTCAGAAGAAACCATCGAGCCAGCGAATCGTTTCCCTCTGCAAAGGAATTCTTGGCTGAGGTTGAGTTTACCTCCCCGGAGCGATTTATCTCCCTTTACACCAATTTATCTCCCTTTACCAGCAGGCAGATAGGGACCGGCTGCTATCAGATTTCCTGGTTGTGGTCTAGCCCCGTTCCAGCGCTGGCTCCTTCCTGGAGGCCACGGCACCGGCGACTGTAAACGGAGTTAGCAGAACCCCGATGATCGTGTGTTATATCGCGTGTCTCGCTGGGCACCTGCATTTAAAGCGCTCGGACCCCTCCTGATGCTTCGTCAGCCCCCATGGATGATCAAACCAGGCTGCCCAAACCTCGCATGGTCCAGCGCAGCCGGGGCTGAGGTCCATAAACCAGCACAGAAACCACGACCCGGAGCCTTTGCATATGCAGCCACTGCGCACCTTGTGTTGCTGCTTCTTGGAAAGCGCCACTTTTAGGTAATTTTCCCCCAAAATCACTGGGCTGTCAGCCCCGTACGGCCCAGCCCGAGCACAATTCCTGCGGCAGCCGGGGATCCTCCTCGCAGGAACGTCCTGGGGAAGGAAACCACAGCTCAGGCAGCAGGGTCAGTGTGGGGAACGCAGCCGCGGTGCACGGTGCCACCTCCATCCCCAAAGGGACAGGGGACGCTGACAACGCCGGGTCACCTTTCAAATCCTGGGTTATTGAAGGATTTTCACCCTTTCCTGCAAGAAACTGGGGAAAAAAAGACCTTAAAGAGAAAATGAATGGTAAATTAGTAAATTCACAGGATCACAGCTCCCGCTGGGGGACTGGTTGGGATAAACCAGTAACTGGGCTGGCATCTCCAAGCCCAACTGGAACCATAAATGAACCCTCTCTCTGTATCCTCATAATGGCTTGCAGGGCCACGATCTGCAATCATTTTCCAGGTGCCATGAAGGATGCTGAAGAGACACACAGGTAGGCAGCACGAGGCCCCTGGGTGCTGGATTTGAAGCCCTCGAGGGCTGCGTTGTTGTAACACAATTTAGGAAATGCTGGGTTTTCCCAGTTCTAGCAGATTCAATTAAAGCGTAACCAGTCACAATGCTCAAAGAGCTTTAGTTACGCCGACACGAGCTGTGAGCCAAATGTGAAACAAAGAGATAAAACACGGATACGAGGCTTTTCCTCCTTTGCTTTCTGGTTTCTTAGACTGGTTTTTTTAATTGAACATATTTAACTTGCCTCCAGAAAACTCAGAAGTGAAGGTGAGAGCTGAATTTCTCAACCCAGCAGCAGGGAAGGGGTGAAAGTTTCACCACTCCTTTGGTAAAAGCCCTGTAAAGTTGCAGCAATAAAGGAGTAATGAGAGAGGGACAAAAGCAGCTCCTGCGCTCAGAGGCGCTGCTCACACCAGGAAAACCCACCCTGAGGGGATCCTGTACAGCAAAATTCGGGTTGATGACTCCACCAATCGGGCTGGTGGAAGGGTGGCTGCCTGCAGCTGGAAGGTGCCTTCAGCATCATTTTCCGTGAGTTATTTGGCCACAAGTGTTTCTCATCCTGAGGATGCTGAAGCCAAAGCCACCAGACACAGACCCAATTTGGGGATTAACGCACAGACCCAGCTGTGAGCCCCAGTTCACGACACTCTCTGCTCTCCATAAGCCTTGGGCATGCACTGGTTGCAGGACGGGCTCCCCGTGTTGCTGTCAGCCCGGGGCACATCAGCACCCATCATTTTTATTGCCGCTCGCCTCTTCTTCAGCTGTGCAGATCACTCCGGAGCACGGCGCTCCGTGGAGTTTGACCCGTCAGCCCTGATAGGGAAAAATCATACGCTGCTCCCCAGACCCACGGGAGACCGAAAGGGTAACTTGGGGCCATTAGTTTAACTTTGACTAGAAATCTCCCTTCACGCTCCTTGTGACACCGCTAACGGCTCGGCTGGCAAAGCCCCATTCTCTGGCAATATTTAAGCTGCCTGTCAGTTGGCAGAGCCCTGGTGGTGCCTGGCGCAGGGGACAGAATGAGACCCAGCTGAGCGCAGTAAGTTCCCTTTCGGCTTCTCCCTCGCGTCGGGACCTGCGGTCGATGCGTGGGGACGGGGCTGCATTTCGGCCCCCGGCGAGCGGCGGTGCCGTTAGGAGGTGGACGGACCTGGGAATGCTTTAGAAACCCCCCGTTGAGGAGGCTTTTAGAGCGATACGGTCCCGGCGGGTTACTCCAGAGCCACGTGGGCCGCGTCTCCGCCGGCACCGTTGATAAAGGGCTGGCTTCAGCGCCTTCATTTCCATGCCATGGATGTTCCCTGCTCACAATCTCTGGCGAGGAAAGCGCCGCCGCCGGTGCCAGGAACCGAAGGAGCCCGGGCTGTGAGCTGAATTCTCAACGCGGGCAAAATTTCCACTGGGCTGGGGTAGGGCTGGGAGCCGAAATCAGAGCGTTTTTCCCAATGCCCGGCCTCACCCCTGGCTCGGGGAGTGGCAGGGGGGGCTTGAACCGGGCACCCAAATTCAGCTCTGGGAATTTCCACCGCAGCGTGCGCCACATTCCCTCTCTTTACCGATGGCACAGCAAATGCCATGCGTTCTGGAAAGGAAAGATAACGCTTTCCTGCACGTGTGGCCAAGCCCGAGTACACGTAGGGACCATTCCCGGCCCGGAGCTGGGAAGCATCTTGGGATGGAAAGAAACAGCAGCAGCAGAGCTGCAGGAGGTGTTAGAGCGGGGTGAGCTGCTTCCCAAGCCTATAGCACCAAACCCTCCTTTTCTTCTCCTAGCTGCAGGTTAAGCATGCCAGTAAAAGCTCAGCGACTGCCAAGATCTTAAAAAGAGCTAAGATAGCACCGGTCTGGCTGCCACCGTCCTCACTCTTGCGAGGCAGCAGCTCCCAGGGAATTAATGGGGATCCAAGAGCTTTATAAGGCACAGAAAAGGCTCTGCTGAGGCGCTGCAGGTCCCTGGTCCCAGCTTGGTGCTGCTGCTGCCCCAGAACATGGCTGTGTCTCTGCTCTGGCTCCTGTGCCGGGGGCTGCCGACGCCTCGGGATGCGACCCACCACCATTCCTTATTTATTGCCCTTCTGGTAAATGCAGAAGCAGAGCCCAAACTGCAGGGTTTGCCCTGCAGGGGCAGAAATCGCCACATCTCCATCACCATGGCACCTGCGCCTCCGTTCCCTCCCTGCTCCGCCGCACACCGGGGCGCTTGGTGCCGGTGGTGCCGGGGGTGTCAGGTCGTGCTCCAGGCCGCGGGCGGGCGCAGGGCAGGTACCAGCCGTGGCTGCACACCTCGACAGCGGGTGAAGCCATCG
>NW_010163906.1:13458-16252 GCF_000695765.1 Mesitornis unicolor
GCACCGGTCTGGAGCGCGCCACCCCTCGCCACACCTTCCTCAGCTTTTTGGCAGGGGGGAGCTTATAAGTGTTGCCTTACAAGTGCAAGAGAGGCCAAAGGACCCGGCCAGCAGTGTAGGCAGGAGGACCAGGACCAGGAGACACCCGGCCCAGCTGTCCCCGTGACACCGAGGTGGTGACAAGGCCGGGGTGCTGCTCTGCCCCTCTTTGGAGGAACCATCTCCTCAGCTTTGGGGGTAAGAGAGATCACCCTGACCCTGCTCCATGGCGGGAGCGAGGTGCTGGGCCTGGGGGTCCCTGGTGACCGACCATGGCTCCCTGAGGGGGGCTGTGCCCCTCCATGGCCACACCAGGGCAGGCTGGGCAAGGGGAGGAGGAGGAGGAACCGAGGAGGAGCTGCCATGGACTTTACCCTGTCCCTGCTGCCAGAGGGCAGCGGCCTGGCACTGCTGGCGCTGTGAAGGGCTCCGGAGAGCCCTTGTTGGGTATTTCTGGAGAAGAAAATGAGTTTTTACCCCTGTGGGAAGCACTGGAGCATCCCACCTGCAGGAAACGCCTCTGTGGGCTGGGGTGCAGGGGGAGCCCCAGCTCCAACGCTTGGTTCCTTTCCTTTGGCTGTTTCAGCTCTTACACCTCCTCTCTAACGTGCCCATTTCTCCCCCAGTTAGGAAATTATCCACTGCAAAGGAAACCCAGCCAAGCCATGGGCGGCCTGCGTGATGGCAGCATCTCCATGTCTCCAAAAGGGAGTAATGGGTGAAGACAAATGAGAGACAAGAGCTCTTTCCACAGCTCCAGCAGTGCCACAGCCCAAACCACAGCACCGATAACCCCCGAATTATTCAAGAAACAGCCGACACCTTCAGGGTGCAGCCACATCCCCCCCTAACCATGCGTTTTTTAACAGATATATGCATCGAGACCGAGGAGCGCTCGGCCTGCGCAAGCACCCATGGAGCCCACCAGCAGCGCCCCCTCCTCTGTCACCCCCGCCTGGGATGTGTTCCCCCAGAAGGTGCTGGAGCCCATCGACATCGCTGTCCTCGTGCTCTACTTTGTCTTCGTCCTCGTGGTTGGGCTGTGGGTAAGCAGATACCGTTAAAAGCTTCCATATGTGCCCTGTTTTACTGAAAAATAAGGCTTTGGCCACTGGTTGTTTTATTTTGGCTCGAATTGGATTCAACTGGACAAGCGGAAGGACAGAGTTTACAGGTCCTTTTCCTCACTTCAGCCTGGGGAAGCGTCCTCACCGCCGCCGAGGAGAGCTGTAGGGCTCCAGTGTTTGCCAAGGCTTTGAGAACCCTTGTGAGGAAGAGGTCGTCCAAGCCCACAGTATTGCTAATAATAATGTTTTGTCCATCCAGGAAGGAATCGGTGTCCTATAAATCACCCGTGCTTGTCCGCAGTGGTCCTGACAGCCGATTCCGTGAATTAAAAATGCTGTTTATATACAATTAAGGCAGAAGGACATCCTTTTGGCACGGCTTTTGTGATAGCAAAAGCACAATCTGGCCGTCAACCAGCAGAGATGAATAGTTGCTGCCTTCAAATCCATAACTCTCACGGCATTGCATGAAACTACCCGAAATCTCTGAAGAACAGGAGCCAACGAGTCACGAGTGCAATGCCGAGCATTCCTCTTGGCTGCCCCTCATAACTAGGGATGTCTGCAGGTTTTGCCGCGTCTTCCTCACGGATCTGCACTGATTTATCTCCCTTGTCACAGAAAACACTTAATCAGGCTGCTGGAATGGCAGAGAGCTTTGCACATGGCTTAGGGAGGTGGCCGTTCCCTTCCCTCCTCTGCTACCCTCGTCCCCCCGGATTTCCCAACTTGAAGAAACCCTCGGCTGTCATCTGCGGACAGCACAGAGCCCCGCAGGGGACGTCGCTGGGCGCTGCTCCGAAGCGGCCGCTCAGACCCATGTTCTGCTTTTCTGCTTCCCCAGTCCATGTGGAAGACGCAGCGCAGCACGGTGAAAGGCTACTTCCTCGCTGGAGGACAGATGGTTTGGTGGCCTGTAAGTAGCTTTGTCCTGCACTGCCTGCACCCCGGGGCTACGCGAGGCTGAAAAGCCCTTTTGTCCAAGCAGAACAAACCAACCAAACCAAAACAACTTCCGTGTTTTGCACAGACCCGGTTACAACACTGCCTTTATTTTTCCCCCTCCATATTTGAGACTTGGGAAGCGGAGCCGCTGCAGGGCAGTGCTCGCACAGCCCGTCTGCTTCTGCAGGCTTTGAGCTGGGGTGTCCAGAGTTACCTGGGTGGTCCCCATCACGAACACAGCTTTGTGTGGGGCCAGCCCGCGAGTTTCGTTTGGGCTGGGCTGGTGAGTCAGAGGCACTCATATATGAGAACTGGCAACCTGATATTGCTACATTACCTCCGCCTTCTGCCCTGCTCCTGCAGGAGCAACCCAGGCACTGTTTTGGAAGCAGGATGGTCCCAAACGCGCCCACAAATCAGCCATAAGCAGTGAATGATGAAAGGAGCTGGAGAGAGGTGGCAGAGCCACTGATTATGTAGACAAAAGAAGGAAGTGGCAGAGGGTGACAGGGATTTCACGTCCCCATAGTCACAAGAGGGGGAACAGCATCACCGTGTAACCTAACGGTGGGGTTGTGTGTGTTACGGAGCACCGAGCTGCCCCGTTCACACCTTTGCCCATCACACCATGCACCAGACCCCATCTCCCATCTTTCTCCAGGTGGGCGCATCCCTGTTTGCCAGCAACGTGGGCAGCGGCCACTTCATCGGCCTGGCAGGGTCAGGAGGTGCCTCGGGTAACG
>NW_010163906.1:16283-17844 GCF_000695765.1 Mesitornis unicolor
CCGCTACAGCCTACGAGTGGAACGTGAGTGTGGCACGGCCTCCCTGCCCTGGACCCAAGGGCATCAGCGACAGCTCCAAAGGCTGCTGCTGCAGGGCCAGAGTCCCCACCAGCTGCCGGGGCTGAGACCTTGGAGGGATAACCCCGTCCCCATGTCCCCAGCGACCCAGCCCAACCCATCCGCGACCACTGATCCACCTCTCCGCTTGCTTTGCAGGGGATGTTCTGTGTTTTGGTGCTGGCCTGGCTGTTCCTTCCCATTTACATAGCAGCAGGGGTGAGTGGATGGCTGCTGTGTGATTTGCTGGTATTTAAATCACCACCACCCCCTGCCACTGCCGGGCTGCCCCCTCTGCAGCCCCCTCTGACGGGTTGTCTCTGGGTCAGGTCACCACCATGCCCGAGTACCTGCGGAAACGTTTCGGAGGCAAAAGGATTCAGATGTTCCTGGCGATTCTCTACCTGTTCATCTACATCTTCACCAAAATATCGGTAAGTAGGAAAAACCGGACGCAGGCTGAATTAATTCACTGTGGAGATGTGTGCTGAGCAGCGAGGCTGAGAAACGCAACCCCTGCCCTGTTCTGTATTAGCAGCAAAGGGTGTATTATCAGAGTATCCGAAGAAGACAGACTAGAGCTGTTTTGAGAACCTACACAAAAAGAATAACTGGGTTTTTTCCCATAAAGGATGTGAACGCTTGCTACACGATGAGGGAAAGCCGGGTGTCAGTGTCCTGAACTCATTGACAAGTTGAGTTATGAGTGTGGATGCATTTGCTGTTAGATTTGTATGCCCGGCAGCTCACCCAGTGTCTTCCCGTTGCGTATTGACCACCTGCACAGACACCAAAGGCTGTTTGGAGCAGGGTGAATCACAGCGCAGGAGCTGGCATGTGTTTCAGTGGAAAGAGTTTAGCGATCTATGGCACCTGTGTGATGTGGTCCCTCGAATAAATAACTGAGCGGACCCTTGTGCAACACCTCGCGAGCTGCTCATTAACGCTGCGGCACGGCATGAATCCGTGAGGCCAGGCAGGGCCCTGCCGCTGTTCTTCCTGTGCCCGCGGGGCCAGAGCAGGACGTGCTGCCTGTGTCCCCTGCAGAGCGGTGGTGGTCACGGGGCTCGGTTCTCCTCTAGAAACAAATATATGATGCAGATCTCTGATAACGCAGTTTCTGGGAGAATGGCTCATTCAGATGCGTTGTTATCTGTCTGTCACTCCACGATCTGCAGTTTGCAGATCCTAAAATGCAGCGTTCCCGCGTAGCTGCAGCACTGGTTGGTCCGGGCTGGATCCCAGCCCTGAGGACCCTCTCCCTTCTCGGGGCGCTGTGTGCGCTCCCCTGCTCTCGGGACAGCTCCATCATCGCCCTCCCCATCCCCTTGTCCCCAGTACTAATGAACTGAGCCTGGTCCTAATGTACAGGGTTTGGGGCTGCAGAGGGATGGGCCATGTGGAGATGCTGCAGGAGCTGGGGAGTCTGGAAAGCTGTCAGACAGAAAAGGACCTGGGGTGCTGGTGGCAGCGGATCCCATGAGCCAGCAATGTGCCCTTGAGC
>NW_010163907.1:0-227 GCF_000695765.1 Mesitornis unicolor
GGAGGGAGGGCGGCCGGCGGAAGCGGACCACCTTCAGCAAGGCCCAGCTGGAGCTGCTGATCCGCGCCTTCGAGAAGGAGCCCTACCCCGGCATCGCCCTGCGGGAGCAGCTCGCTGGCCTCACGGACATCCCCGAGTCCAGGATCCAGGTGAGAGGGGCAGGAGGGCGGGCGGGCGGTGGTGTGGCTTCCCCCCGCCGGGCGGCGGCGGGGGCGAAGCAGGGGGAG
>NW_010163907.1:258-4339 GCF_000695765.1 Mesitornis unicolor
GGCGGAGGGGCCGAGACGGGAGCGGGCGCTGATTCTCTCTCTGCTGGCCTCGCAGGTGTGGTTTCAGAACAGGAGAGCCCGACAGCTGAACCACAAGAAGAGAGAAGCCGTCGCCTACCCTAAGCCGGCCTGTGGCAAGCAGAAGCCGACCCGCTGCGGCGGTGACTGCCAGGAGAGGTCTCGGACGACGCAGGACCTTGGGCTGGACCAGAGTCTCCTTCATCTGCAGCCCGGCCTCCCAGGAGGAAACGAGAGTTTCTCCAGTCAGCCATCGCCCTACTCGGGGCAGCCGTACTCGAGGCTCGATACTCATTTCAGAAGTTTGGACAACACTTTCGGAGCCCTAGGTCAGACCCCAGCTCACTTCAGTTTGGACTGCGTGGGAAAAGGGGTCCCACTGGGTGTGGGAAGCGTGGGGAGTGCATCCCAGTTCCCTCCCTCTGTGCAGCAGGTTCAGGAATATTCATACCTGAAGAAATCTTTCCCTGAAAGCTACTACTCAGATGCAGATGTTTTCGAGTCTTGTACAGAAGATCAGCAGCACCTGGCAGCTAAAGAGAACGTGTATAGGAGGCCTGTCGTAAACTATTTAAGTGCTAACCAGGGTCTGGGTGAGGAGAACTGTTTGTATATCAAGTCAAACACTTCTCCCTTTGGGAAGGGCCCCACTTCCAGTTACGGGGAAGGGGAATCTAAGCTTGAGCTTGAGCAGATGAGGCACAGCCCACCTCTGATTGCAGCTAGTCATGCTAGTCTTCCTCTGGTACTTCCAAAACATGAAGGGGGGTATCAAGGGATGCTTGCTGCTCCAGCCCCATCATATGGGCAGCAGCTGCTGGAAGCAGTAAGTGACTATGACCCTCATTGGCTGAGTGTGAGAAATGAAATTTTGGGAACTGGGTTAGATTTGCTCTTTGAGAATGAGCAAAATGGGGAGCGAGGTGGGCAAAAAAATCACCTTTTTGCTTTTGGTGGCCAGAATTCAACCTGTCATTTGGCTTACACATGAAACTGTGACAGTGGCTCTGTTTGCCTGATAAAAGATGAATGTAGCTTTTTGTTCAATTGGCAGTGTTGTCCAAGGGAACTAGAGGTTTTGCAGGGCTAGGTGAGGAGTGCTTGCTCTGAGTTTTGTGCACTGTCTGGAAGGGGAAGGGAGATAAGCAAAGTTAGCAAGGGGTACAGGAGAATAACCTGCTGAGTGCATGCTGCCTCCCTACCCCACGGGAACTGTCACTGAGCTGCTTGCACTGTTCCTGCATGCATCCAGCCATCAGCAGCCTCTCGTTAACCTGTGTGTTCAGACTGATCTGCTTCACAGTGTGTCAGTACTGAAGATTTACTCTTCATGTGTTCAGACTGTGCTGGATTCTGCCAGGAGGCCTGGGACTACAGCATTGGTTTTCTGGCCTTACTGCACTAGGTTTTGTTTCTATTCTGGTCAGAATTCACTTACTTCAACTTAAGTCTCTTTTTTGCAGATTTCTTATTTATGGCTTTTAGAGGAGAAAGCATTAAGATGAGAGGGATACAAGCATGGGAAAAGCAGCCTTGGTGGTGGCAAGGGACAGCTTTCTGGGTGTGTTTGCATTTTAGGTGTGCTCCTGATAAGGAACACTGCTCGTCTTTTCTTAGATACTTAATGTATAGTGTTTTCATTTTAAAATGACCACGTGTAGCTTTTTAAAAGGCAAAATTTTTGTGATTTCCTTTTGTATACTTTTTTTTCAAATTGTCTTTTTTTCAAAGTGTAGTTTTCTATTTGCCAACTAAGTTTTCTACCTGGGTGATAGTGAACTTGTAGCACTGCACCTACAGAGAAAAAAATTGTGTTCCATCTTTGCACTTCACATATTGAGCGTATTTTTAGACTTGTTGGGATCCATGGCCACCATCTGGAAGACCACTGTAATCATGGAAGTGTTCTTCATCTGTATTTCTGGAGAGCTGCCATGCTTGTGTATTAAAGCAGTATCAGGCCTAGGATGCTGAAAATTATACATGAAAATCTTTTTATGTATTTAAAATGTGGCTCTGGAATATTTTAAGTATGCCTAGATTTTAACACCTATGTTATTAACTTAATTACTTTGTTTATAGAACAACAAAAGAAACATAATAAATATAAAACTTAACCATGGACCATTGTTTTATTAATAAAGTTAGTATCTCTGTGATGAAGTTGTCTCCTGAGATGTTTACACAAGAAGTCCTGAAAATTGACTCCTTTAGTAAACAACTTTAAAACTGTGCATTAAGACTTATTTGTCTATTTACATATACCCTTGTCCCTCATAAGACCTAGTTAATAAGAATTGAGACTTGTTGCCAGGTACAAGAAGACAGAACAAGAATCATTATTTTATACATGAAAAAGACAAGGAACTGGTGTTCAAAAGCGTGCAGCAAAACAGCCTTGTTTTGTAAATAGTGAGTGAGTGAAAGAGAAATCTGAAAGAACAGCATGCCCCACTAAACCAAAGAGGATGTGGGCTTTTGGTTCCTCCCTGGAGTAATTGGTCACCTGGCAGGCAGCACCAGCTCTTCCCATGGTTATCTATCCTCCCTACTGATCTCCATGCATGGTAACCAGCACCCTCTTATCTTACAGGGGTCTGAGGTAAATAACTGGGGGGGGGGGGGTGTCACTGTTACAGATTCTTTCAGGTGATCCTGGTCTCTGCAGTGCATCCAGCTATACCCTCCCTCAACTCTCTAAACATCCTATTCTGTCAAAGCTCACCAATGCAGTTGTGTTAGTAGTTTAGTGCTGAGCTGACACTCCTGGCTGCTCTAATAATACTGGGCATCACAACCACTTAATCTGGTCTAGAGAACACACTTCCCTTAGCAAACCCACGTTTCCAACACTGAAGTGCAATGCACTCTGAATATTTCTTGTGAGCAAGTCCAAACCAAAATAGATCTATCACAGTTCTACCTACTGCTCAGGGTAGAGCTTTCTGTAAGTTACTGGTTTTCCTTATTTTGTTACAAATTGCTTTTAACAGACTCAACTAGCATATATTTCACAAATAAGAAAAATCTGTCCAGTGCAGTCAGATGCAACATTCTTGTGGTATCTCTGTAAACTTTCACTCCTTGCTATGAGGTGGAGAATGCCAGACTACAAAATTACATGCTTATTCAACAGGTAGGAGGTACTTTCACAGTGATGGTATTAGTAGCTTCTTCGGACTTGCATGCCAAAAGCATCTCTGCTGTGATACAAGTAGGTAATGCTGAGAAAGAGGGGGCAGAAACCAAGTGTGTTGAGTATTGGCTTACTCTTCTACTGCCTGTAAACTGCTCCTGTTTACAGAAGAAAGGAGGATTTTTGCATGCTGAATATTGAAATTTTTTTTTCCACGTAACTTGTCAAAGAAAGGTAGTGAGGATCCAAATTTCCCAATGTAGTTTACAGTCAGCCAGAGCCTGCCCCACAGCTAGGTATCCCGAGTTCCTCATTTTGTGGGAGCCTGCAAAGTGCATTCGTTTCTTTTCAGCCACTTTCTCCAGCAGCAGGTCCAGAGCAACAGCCACAGCCCCTGCAGCTGTGATTCCTCACTGGAAGCCGCCCACCGGGGAGACAGGATCTGGCCAGCATCATGGAGACAGCAGTTCATGACCTAGACAGCTCTTTAGCAGCTCTGCTCCTCACTGTTTCTTGGAATAAGGCAAATAACGATCGAAAAGAGGGCTCTTCGCTCAATTAAGCAGGGCCTATACCTCTTAAATAACTTCAGGAAGACTTGGCTTAAGGCCTGAGATAAACAACTACTTCCCACTTCTCACCTAGGGTGCCTGGACTCCTGCATGCCTAGTCATGTCCTTATGGGGTGGTGGACTGTGGTGTCCAAAAAAACACCCCATCTAAGTACTTTTTGTCTGAGTTAGCACTGCAAAGTCCTTCATAGGCTTTTACCCTCTGACGTGTTTGCCATCTAGCCCTTGGTAAGGACTTTTTTTCTGAAACCTTTTTCCATATTGATTTCTGGGGCCACAGCAGCCAGTTCGCACTGGGACAGCCCGAAACCTGTGCAGTAACAGGCGGGAATCCCTGCGCCCTCCGAGGCCGTCA
>NW_010163908.1:0-866 GCF_000695765.1 Mesitornis unicolor
TGCTCCTGGGTGATCTCCTCTGGGTGACCCTCAGAGGTCTCTTCCCACCCTGACCGCACTGTGATCCTGTGATCCCCAGCAGCTCAGGAGCAGCAGAGAAAGGCAGAAGGTTTATCCAGACTCTCTGGTGTTTTAGGAAGCCAGACTAACCCAAGGGCACACAGAACCTAACTTGGCACAGAGCTGTACAGAAAACTCTTTCTGTAGAAGAGATAGGTCAAACCCAGCGTGCTCGAGTGAAAAGAAGGTTAAGCAGCCCAGTAAGTGGCATGACAGAACAAAATCAAACATCCCTTCCGGGTAATCTCCTTTTTTGGGATAAATCATGTTCACTTCCCAGAGCCTCGTGTCACTGCTGTGTCTTGCTGAGCCATCCCTGATTTCCTCACTGCCTGCAGCATCAGTTGTCTACAGAAATATCTGCAGCCCTAAAGCCACGCGATCCCTCCTCCGGGAGCCGTTAACCTTGCACGGTTTAACGGGCGTTGATTAAACGCCAACAGCCAGGTAAGTGCTGAGAAATTCCCATTTCTACCCAGTCACCTCCAGGAAGGGGCTTATTGCACCATTCCCTGCTGCAAAAATGAGACTGGGATTGATGGGAACGGCCTCTGGGGCTCACAGGAACCGGGACCGTACCCTGCTACAGCAGAAAGAGCAGCTTCAAGGGAGGAGGGACCAGCTCGGGCGTATCCAGCTGAGCTCTTACCACACTGGACGGAGGAGATACCGCACGGTATTCATCAATGGAAATGGGAAAAGGATGAGGAAACACTTTAAAAACTAATTAATTATTGCATTTGGCACCATCGCCAAGGAGAGACCCATGCAGAGAGGTCCAGGAGAGGCCAACAGGGTCACAGAAC
>NW_010163909.1:0-309 GCF_000695765.1 Mesitornis unicolor
GGGTCCCCCCCGGCTGCTGCAGAGTGGGGCTCTGTGTCACCATTCAGGTGCCCTGACCTTCCTCAGGCCCCAAAGCTGAGACCCTTCCGGAGAGTGGGGTCCCCCCCTGGCCTTGGGGGTTCATGGTGAGCCTTGGCTTAACTCTGTCCTGCTTCTTCCCCTTCCTGGCACAGAGCGGTGCGGAGAAGTGGAACCAGGGGGCAGTGGAGCAGCCCCCTTCGCCAGCACCAGTGAGAGCTCACCGCTGCCCACCGGCCTCATCCAGTGAGCGCAGGAGCCGCCAGGGACCTCCCCGTGGGCAGCGGCTCC
>NW_010163909.1:324-3154 GCF_000695765.1 Mesitornis unicolor
TGCAGCGAGGCTGCAGTGTCTGTGACAGCCTGGGGACCAGCACCCTCCACCGGAGCCGCCTGTGCCTCTCCTGCATCCTGGTGGGATGCTCAGCGGGGCTGGGACCATCCCCATGGCACGGCAGAGCAAGGCCAAGGACAGAGCGGCTGTGGAAAAAGGAAGAGGAGACCTGTGGGTTGAAATGGAAACGGATTTGGTGAAGTAATAATCAAAACTTGATACTAATATGAAGTACAGGAGGTTGTGCTCAGCCCATGCAGAGGCCGTGAGCTGCATCCTCGCAGCAGTGGATGCCAGATGTCCAGCCCTGAGCACCACGGCTCCATCGAGAGCACAATGAATGAAGGAGTAGCCCAAAACGATGGGTGAGACCCCCCAGGGATGCTGGCCATGGAGGAAGGGACCATCCCCAGCAAACTGCCCAGTTTATCGTGAGCGGGACTTTTATGGTGTGGACTAATTCTGCTGGCCAGCTTGGGGCTTCCACCCCTCCCAGCTTCTGCACCAGGCTGACTCAAAACTGCTCCAGACCTTGATCCCTATGGCAACCTGCACACCGGGGCTGGCCGAAAACCACACCAAAGTGCCTCAGCAGCTTTGTTCTCAGCGATCGGGTGCTGCAATCTTCCCAACAACGGAGCTTTCCCGAACAAAAAACTGATTCTGTGATTCTGTCCCAGTGAACCCAGGAGACGCGGTCATCAGGAAAAACCCATCCCTCCTCCAGGCCTTCCCCATGCTCGAAGCTGCTGTCTTTTTTAAATCAGCTGTTTTAATTCTGGACATTTTTCTTGTTCTGGGATGTACCGAACTCTTGTCAGAGCGCGTTTCGGGGATGCTGGCGCTGCCCCCAAGCCCAAGGCCGTGCTGCAGCCCCCAGCCTCAGCACTAAAGGAGAGCCCAGAGCCCAGCTTCTGTCACAGAGCCATTTATTAAATACCAGCTCGAGCTGGGCCCCTGCCCAGAAGGACCCCCTGGCTCTTTTACAGCACCTTTTAAAGCCTCAAGATCTGTTATCTCAGTTGTCCATGTGCCTGTCCACACAGCAAGGCTGTGCCATTTGTCCAATCGAGTTGTGTAATTATAATTATTTCTCTTTGATGATTGCCCTTTCGGTGTGGGCAGCCCTACCAACTTAGAGAGTTTTGTGCTGGTTTTGGTTTGTCTGCACTGGTGCTCCCCTGTCCCCTGCCCACCCTGCACAGAGGGGGAATCTCCTTCTCCATCACCTGCACCAGGAATCCATTGCTTTTCTGCTGTCTCCTGCTAGAATGGTTTCTTCCCTGTGATCATAACATATGATAGATTTTATATTTCTATTCATACAGCCTGCATTAGTATTACTTATATGTTCTTATGATGTTAGGTCGGTTATAGTTTATCAAAGTCATGCAGAGCTACTCCCAGCCCTTCTTCTTGTGTTTAAGAAAGAGTTCAGCCCAAGTTCAGCTTGTTCATGGCTTCACCAACCGACCTGCTCACACTGAGGTTTTCAGCCGTGCTAAAACACGATTCAAATAATGAGGTTGAGGATTGCTTGAGTTTCCAGCACTCTGGCTGCTGGGAGATGAGAAACATCGGTGATTTTACTCCTGACTGCTCCCTCCTTTTGTGCCATTGGCAGGGCTGGGCTGTCCCCCCTTCCCGGGCACCCATGGGGACAGGCACGGTGACAGGCACGGGCTTGTGCTTGCCTTGCTGTGAAATGGGTGCAAGAAGCGGTGGGTGCTGTCAGGCAGCGGGGCTGGGGGGCTCAGGAGATGCCCTCGGTGGACACCCTGGTACCATAAAGCGGCATCTGCGGATGAGTCAGCATGACCCTGCATCACTTCTGGGAAAGCTTTTCCCTTTCCTGTGGAGCCAAGTTCTCATTTCAGGTCGCTGCTGAGACACCACGGAAAAGAAACCGAAAGCCAGCGCGGGGCTGCCCTGTGTCACAGTGCCCCGGGAGCGCACCCAAGCTGGCGGGGGGCTCCAGGTGTTTGCTGGGGTGGCAGAGGGGTCTGAGAGCCCCAAAACTGGGGAGGCTGACAGGGTCCTGCCCGCCGGGGCTGGAGGAGCGGAGAGATAAGGGGTGAAAAGGGCTGGTTGTGTGTACACAGCGTGTGTGCTCGAACCCATGAATGCTGGTGAGTCTGTGAGGCTCCCAGGGGGATGTGGGGATGGGGTGACAGGCCCAATTTTGGCTGTTGAATCCAGCATAGATTTTCCTCCAGCACATTTGCCCTCCTTGCTTCGTCCAGCCCTGGGCTGGAACTGCTGTCCCAAAACATTAAGGGTCCTTCAGCCGGTGAGCAAAGCCAATGGACACACAGAGTCGAGATATTTGCTTTATTTCGATTCAGCAGAAATGTGTGCTGGGCAATAAACTGCAAATCCAGCCCATGGGTAGCTCCAACAGCAGCAGTTTATATACAGTGCAATAACAAAGAAACGATACACGCTTGGCTATGTGATTTTACATCACGGACATCCTCGTATGCACGCTTCATTAATTACCTAACTCATTATGCTGCTACCTAATTCATTACAGAAAGGTGGTCCTACAGTTACAATGTCCTCCTCAAGGTGTGGCTTTTAGTATTAAAATCCCCAAAGGTTGCATAGAGGACACCTCACATCTTGATCCGTGTCCAAATCCTGTCTCTGGTTTATGTAAAGGAACCATAAAGCAGCATTGTCTGCACGGGTTGACAGGATCGTTACTGTCTTTACATATTTTTCTTAATTACTGGATCTTGTTCCTTGTTATTTTACCCTTTGAGGCCACTCCTCTCCTGATCTCCAGGGCCCCCCATTCCCGTTACCCCAGTTTCAGACCAGTTCTTTG
>NW_010163910.1:0-6019 GCF_000695765.1 Mesitornis unicolor
AGCTGTTGAGCCCGCGGCAGGGTGGGCCCCGCGTGCTCCGGTGATGTGGGCAAGCAGGGGCGCTGCTGCCTGCTTTGCTACCAGCAAAGGCACCCACAGGCTACATGAGCCACAGCCCTTGCACCGTCCTGGGACACCCCCAGTCCTGGCTGCCTCCTCCAGGACTTACCGGGTACCCAGGCATTTGGTTTTGGGATGCGTCTTTCTTGTGGCTGGTCCACAGAGAGGAAAACAACCCACTCCTGCTACCTCTGTGGCTCCCGTCTCGTCTATCGGTTGTCACCGGATTGACCCCCAGGCTGGTTGAAGGGTGGGGGGATGCCGGTATGGGGGTGTCTGAGCCCTCCTGGGGGTAACCATCCCCATAAGGAATGTCCCAGTTGCAGCCAGACTGAGCCATCGTCTGCCCTGTCCCACAGTGAGGAGACAGCGATGGGCAGGGGAGACAGCTCTTAGCCAACAGCCCCGGCTTCCTGCCAGGCTGTGAGAAACCACTTGGGCAAGAGGTTTCCTAGATGCAAAGGTGATGGGCTGACCCTCCCCAACCCCCTGCTGAGCCTGCCCAGCCCTGAGTCCCCAGGGCACCCTGCCTGGGTGCCAGAGGACCCCTGCACCCACCAGTGAGCCAGTCCCCATCTAGCACCCACTGATGCCTCCATGGTTAAAGACTCCCAGAAGATTGAATCAGGGGGGCATGAAGGACCAGTACAGGACCCCCATGGAGAGATGCTTGTATTGCGCTGGGGCAGACACCCCAATACCTGGCACACAGGGTGGCAGCGGGGACCCCAACAGAGTCACGTCCCCCTCTTCAGCCCCTCTGCCCCACTCTGGTGCCAGCCCCAGTTGCCCAAGTTGGGGCGGAAATGTCCTGGTTGTGTAAGGGACAGGTTCCCAGCTCCTTGCACAATGATGTTCTGGCACCATGGGGGCAGGGGGTGCCCCAGGTGCTGGCACCCTTCAGATCACAGGGCTGGCTGGTGTCAGAGAGGGGATGCCCAGGGATCTTGCAGTGATTTGCTCCACTGGGGCTTGGATCAGGGTTGGGAAGGGGGTGGCTTTGTCCCCAGGTGAGACAGACACTGCATAGAGACCTCCACACCAGGGAAGTGCCAGGACATGGCTGGGTGGCTGCAGGGAGCAAGACCTGGGTTTGGATCTCTAGGGATGCACAGGATGCCAAACCCTCTGCAACAGTCTCTTGGGCAGCAGCCCTTTCCTGGCCTGGAAGTGGGGTTACCCACACCCTACCAGGCTCAGCTGGCACCACCGCTTTGGCAGTGAGGTGGGGAGCCCAGGACCCACCATCCCCGGAGATGTGCCCTGGCCCCATCCCCACCATCTCCTTCCCCATGGAAAGAGAACACAGACCTGATTGACCAACCAACCAACTCCTTTATTGCTCGATGGCTGTTGGCCACAAACACTGTCCCCACAGTATGGGCGTGGAGTCCCCGAAGTCACAGGCTTACCCCAAAAAGCAAAGAGGGTGGGCAGCGCTTGGCATCACTCCCCTGGCAATGGGGCCCTACCACCTTGCCGCCCAAGCCTCCTTCCAGTTGGAGTCCAGCATCCAGTGGTGGCCCTGCCCATGCCCATGGCATCAGTGCCTACATCCCGGGAGGCTGGATGAGGATACAGTGGTGGTGGGGTGCCAGAACCTGCTGAGAGCCACAAAGGTCGTGTCCCAGTAGGGCTCAGAGGGTGGTGGAGGTGTTGCCAGACGTGGAGGTGTAGGAGGTGCGGCCATAGCGGGCCACGGCGTCCTTGCTGATGAGCCCGCGCTGTGCCAGGATCTTGAGGAAGCTGTTACGAAACTTTTGCCCAATGAAGGCGTAGATTATGGGGTTGATGCAGCTGTGGGCAAAGCCCAGGACCTGCGTGACAGAGAGGGCTGTGTCGATGCGGTTCCTCCTCTCACAGGTCTCAGCGATGGCCCGTGTCCTCATGAGGGTGTCGCTCACCAACGTGATGTTGTAGGGCAGCCAGCAGATGAGGAAGACCAGCACCACAGCAAAGATGACCTTCATGGCCCGCTGCTTCTGGGAGTTCTTGGTCTGCAGGAGGGTGTGGATGGTGACACCGTAGCAGAAGAGCATCACCAGGAGGGGCAGGGCAAAGCCGAAGGTCTGTGGCAGGATCCGCAGCACCACCAGTGTCCTCACCGCCGATGCGCTCGTAGCACACGGTGCCATTGCTGGGCGAGGGGAAAGCCTCACGGAAGAGCAGCACGGGCAGGGAGAGCAGCACGGAAAAGACCCAGATGCCCAAGCAGACAAACTTCACCCAGTGCCTCTTCTTGGTGGCAGCTCGGGTGGCATAGACGATGGCCAGGTAGCGGTCCACGCTGATGCAGGCCAGCAGCAGGATGCCGCTGTAGAAGTTGGCCTCCTGCAGCACAGAGATGGCTTTGCACATCACGGTGCCGAAAACCCACTCATGGGCTCGGTAGGCAGCCCAGAGTGGCAGGCTGAGGGCAAAGAGCAGGTCCGCCACGGCCAGGTTGAGCAGGTAAACGTCAGTGACGGAGCGGTTGGTGTGGCTGGAGGTCCCCACCAGCACCACCAGCCCGTTCCCCACCACACTGAGGATGAAGACGATGCAGTAGATTATCACCACCAGATACTTGTTGAGGACAGAGCCATCAGGCCGGCATGGGGCAGAGGAGATAGCAGTATCGGGCAAGGCTGTGCTGTAGTCGTAAGTGTAGTTGTAGAGGGAAAAGAGGTTGGAGAGATCCCCATTGAAGGAGAAGGAATCCATTTTGCCTGTGGAGCACAGACCAACATGAGTGTGGGGTGGGAGGGTGTTGTGGGCCAGGGTGACAGCCCCTGTGTCCCCTGGCATCTCCATTGCCCTCCCAGCTCCCCTCCCATGCAGTGGGCAGCCCCCTCCATCACTCCAATGTATCCACACTGTGCCAGGTGGAGGGCAGTGCAGGTGGATGCTGTCCCTCACACATTCCCTTGTACAACACCTCCAGCACCCCTCAGTCTGCTCCACCTCACCTCAACTCTGTCCCTTCCCATGGAGGAAAGGGTTTGCCCACAGATCAGCCACCTCTTTTCGGGCTGAGGAACTTCCCCATCAATGCAACACCACATCCCCCCTGGAGACACCTGGCCTCTCCAGCATCACTGGCTCCTCCTGGTCTGTGTGTGTCCTTCAAAAGCCTCTGAGCTCTTTGGGCATCTCAAGGCCCTTCAGGCAGCTCAAAATCCCTTCCAGTATCTCTAGATCCCTCTAGCCTCTTAAGCATTGCTGCTGGTGCTGCCCCTCCTGCCACCTCAGCCAGTGGCAAGGCTGTGGTCACAGTGCCCAGGGCAGACAGGGTCTGAAGGAGGTTTCATGCCCTTCTTCCCCCTGCTCCTTGTCCCTGCGTGAGTGGTTTCATCCCCCAGACGGAAAGACATGTCACCCTTTGCGGTGGCTTTAGAAATACTTCACGTCTCTGGTTTTCCTGTTGCTCAGCTGGGCACTGCCAGGCATCCCCATGTCCCCCGTGTTCAGCCGCAATGGGGAAATCACAGGTGACAGTCGCTTTTCCTGTCTCCTCACGTGTAGGACACCACCTCCTTGTTCTGTCCCTGCCTCCCCAAAGACCACTGGCTTTCAGATTTCTCCTGGTATGGACCCAGACTCCTGCTTCATTCCAGCTTCACCCCTCTGTCCCATTTTCAAGCCCCCGAGCCCCTCCAGGGCTTGGCGACACCAGGGCTGCTTGGGGGTGCTGAGACTCCAGAGTGCTGGGGAGTCCCCAGCCCTGAGCTGGCCCCGTTTCAAACCAAACTCTCCCTGGGAGCAACTTTCCCCTTCGGCTTGGTGGGGATTCCCTGCTGCAGCTGGGCCGTGCCCCTACCCGGAAAAAACCCTCCCTAGCTCTGCCACCCCACTCCTGCAGCGATCCCAGGGTGGCGATGCCTTGGCATCCTGGAAGACGGTGGCCAGGGACATTGCCAATGGGGAAAGGTTCCCCCAAGCAGAGCCACCATGGGCACGGGACAGAGCCGGACATCAGTGCTTCCCCTCCATCTATTTTTGACTGCTGCTTCTGCCTCCACACTCCAAAATCACAGCAGTTCCTCCAGGGCCAGGTATCCCCCACCCTTGGGTACCCTGCAACCAGGCCGGCTGGGGGAGCAAGCAGCACCCCATTTCCCCTCCTGACCCTGGGTGGGCTGGGAAACATTGGGGTGGCCCTGGAAGAGGAAAGAGGGACACACCATGAGGAAGTGTCCCGCAAGGAAATGGGAGTGGGCACTTTCCCCCCAAGGCACTCATGGCCGGATGCCCCTGGGGACACCAGGGGGTTTGCACCCCAGATGAGCCCCAAGCACAGCCCTGGGTGTCCCCACCCACTGCCTCCTGCTCCCCCTGCACCAGGCAGCCCCTTAGGCACCCAGAGCAGTCCACCCCAACCCCCAGCCCAGCCCACTCCGGGTGCAAGGGGGCTCAGCTGGGTGCGGAGGGAGGGGGTGGCAAAGTCCGAGGAAAGGCCTGGTCTCCAGTGGAGTACCCTGAGGTCTCACCACTTACTGGCCTTGATGGTCCCCCAAATCTGGGGTCTTCGCTCCGTCCCAAGCTGGTTCTCACTAGGGAGTACCTGGGCACAGGGACAAATGCAGGTGTCACCCCCAAGGGTGCGGAGCGTGGCAGTGCCAGGCCCAGGGGTCCCACCAGGCCAGTCAGAGGGTTTCTTACCTGCACCCACTGCTGTGCTGCCTCCCGGCACCTCTTCCCTCCACCACCCCCGCTTTATGCTGCCCGGGGAGGAAGCGAGGTTGCAAAACCTTCTTCCAGTGTGAAGGGGAAGTGGCAGCCAGAAATGACCCTTCCCCAGTGCCCCTGGGATGCCTTCCCCACAGCCACGGGGGGGAATCTGCAGGCCCCCACTACCCTCCTGCCCCAGGGTGTCCCATGAAGCACCCTGGGGGTCTCCAGCCTGGCCCCCAATGGATGTAGGGCTCCCCTTCGAGCTCCCCCGGGACAGTGGATGTTCCCCGGGTCCTGGTGGGGTTTGGCAGGCAGGTCAGAGCTCCCTGCCTCAGTTTCCCCATTGATAGAGCGGAGATTGGCGCTGGGGTTTTGGGGAGCACAGGGACAGTGTAGGGCTGGCTTGTCCCCCACTGACTGGTACTGCGGGGTACCACCCCAGAGCAGAGCCTTGTGTCCCTCCTGCCTTGGTCGTGCTGTGCCAAGCAGTTGAGCCATGCTGCCAGGCAGAGCTGTGCCCCCACAGCAGTCCTGCAGATTTGGGGGGATCCACTCTGGCTGGCTGTGGTGCTCCCCACGCACTTGGGGCACCCTCACTCCTCTGAGCACCCTTATTGCTTTTGGAGAAAGCATGCACCCCTGGGCACCCCCTGAGCTCCACATCATTCTGGGGCACCCTCAAACCCTCGAGGCACCCCAGTCCCCACAGCTTTGGGGTGCCTGTTTGAGGGGTATCCCACACTTTTGATGCACTCTCTTTCCTGAGGGAACCCATGCAGTTGTAGGGCATCGCCTTACCCCTGGGATATCACCACAGAACCAAGGACACTCCTATTCCCTGGGGAGAGCTCCAAAGTTTTGAGCATCCCCACAGCCCCCCTGGGGTGACCTTTCTGGGGGGCACCCCACACTTTTGGGGCCCCATAACCCTGGGATCATCCAGTTTGCAGGATACCCCTATCCCTTGTGGGCACCCCCATACTCCTGGAACACCCCATTCTTGTGCAGACCCCCGTGCTCTGGGGCGCACCCACAACTTCCTGGGGTACACTCATATGCCTGGGGGTGCCTCACGCTTTTGGGGACTGGCATACAGCAGGAGCACCCCATGGCCCTGGGGACACTCCACACTTTTGGGAACCCCCCCATCCTCCAGGCGCACCTCATACCTCTTGAGCCTCCCATATTTGGGGGCGTCCTCCATACCCAGGAACACTCCCCAGCCCTCCGGGGTCCCCCCAGTCCCTCCTCTCCCCGCTCTGCCTGTGCACCCTCCCACATTCGACGCCCCCTCGCTGTACCCCCC
>NW_010163911.1:0-2762 GCF_000695765.1 Mesitornis unicolor
ATACAGTTGGCCTCAGCCCATCGATCCAGCCACAATGCCTTCTGTGGGCATTGTGGTGCTCAGTTGCCTAATAGGCCTAAACCATGACAGCAAGATGCAGTAGAGAAGATACATTCTCAACAGTAAATGGTTTATTTAATAAAAGCTATGCTTTATGGAAAAACTTGTAAGTCTAACAAGTATTGGAGCAGCTGCTTTGACTGAAATAAAAGAAGTATCCTGGGATAAGGTTACAACACTAGTGAAATTCATTCACTGGGTCACTCATGGGCAACCTAGTGCAGCAAAGGAGTTGGAGCCAGAAGTGCCCAAAGTGCTACAAGATGTCATCAATGTGGTTAATTTTATAAGCCAAGACCTTTCAATACTAGAATCTTTACAGTATTTTGGAAAGAGATGGGGTGTGACCATGAAAGTCTTTTGTAGCACAGAGTTCACTGGTTATTTCATGGCAAAGTGCTTAAAAGAGTTGTCAAACCCAAAGATGAGTACACATTTTTCTTTCATAGAAAGACAAGCAAGTATCCCAAATCTGCTGACCTTTTCTGTGATGAAAAGTGCCTGTCAGCACTATGCTACCTAGGCTGATATTTTAGAAAAATAAAAATACTTAATCTGTCTCTTCAAGGTAAAGGTGACATTTTAACAAGTGAGAAAATAAATGCTTTTTTAAAGAAACTCATGTGGAGAGTGCATTTGGGAAACAGGTTTGGAAATATTTCCATCATAATCTGATTTTGTTGCAAAAAGCAGTGTGAAGGTGTCACCCATAAGAACTCTTGTAATTGTATACTTCACCTTGGAACTTATTTTCTAAGCTGTTTAAAAACCTTCTAAATGAAGAATTTTAGTGAGTTTTCAACCCATTTGTTAAAAACCAGAAAAATTCAAGACCTTCCAGTTAGCTTACAAGAACATTTGATTGACACTGGGGAAGATGGAAACTTAACTAGCAGAATTTTAAGAAACAACTTTGTATTAATGGTGGTTGGGACTAAAGAATGAGCATCACTACTTAGTAAGCACATCCAGCAATGCACTTGGATCTATGTATCCTTGTGAGGCAGCTTTTTTTAGCAATGACAGCCATTAAAACCAAGTATCAAGACAAACTGAACTGAGAACCAGACCTTTGAACCTCTGTACTGCAGTGTTAAACTAAGATTTTTTTTTAAATTAAGCATATTCCACAACAGCACTCATTGAGATTTATTAAATTTCTACTGAGAGCAAAACAGTATTGTGTATCACTAACAAAAATATTTTTAAATTGTTTACTTAATCCTTATCTCGTCTTTTTTCTACTTTTTATAATTATTAGTACAGCAGAACATATATATAATTTATAGATACATACAATATGGGTGCATGCTCAAAATATTTTTTTGCATCTAGTTCTGGGTTCCTCAGCACAAGAAAGACATGGACTTGTTAAAGCAGGTCCAGAGGAGGGCCTCAAAAACAGTCAGAGCGCTAGAACACCTCACCTGTGAAGAAAGGCTGAGAGAGTTGTGGTTGTTCAGTCTGGAGAAGAGAAGTCTCTGGGGAAATCCTTTCAATATATTAAGGGGTCTTATAAGAAAGAGAGAGAGAGACATTTTGCCAGGGCCTGTAGTGACATGACAATGGGCAACCGTTTTAAAATGAAAATACTAAGTTTATTGGGTTAGCCAACTGGCGATTGCATTTTCTTTCTGCATAAATGAAAGGCAATTTTCTCATGCAAAACAAAAACTGTACTAAACAATATATTTGTCCATTTTGTTCAATTACCTTTTGCCATCTTTCAGGCATCTTCATGAAGCGACTTGCAAAGCTCCCCTTTTCCTTTGTCAGACCCACCTCTGACCAGGGCCAAGCCAATCAGTGACCCTACGAATTCATGAATTTAAGAGGAGTTCAGGGCATGCTCTCTGGCACCAGCCCCAGATCAGCGCGGTCCCTTACCCTGCCCCATGATACCAGGGAATTAACTAATAATCTATAGAAGCTTTAATAAAATAAAGTTTATTAAAAGGCTCAGTAGATCCAACCTATTAATATCTTTAAAGGACTTTTTCTCTTATGGAAAGAGCGCCACGTGGAAGCAGAGAGGCTGGGCTGACTTTTCCCGCTCCCCCGCTACCCCTGAAAGGATCACATGGCACGAACCGACTGCAGCCCCCACTCCCATCCCCCTGCATCTCAGGGCACAGGGTAGGAAGATTAAGAAATCGGGAACAAAAGCTGAGCCAGGGAAGAAGGTGTTGCGAAAACGGGGAGAATAAATCCGGTCTTGTGAGGCCGGCACCGAATATGCGACAGACGCAAGTCAAGAAACAAACAGTAATCGTTTATTTACGGCAACATTTACAGGTTCTTTTGGATTGCCGGTGATAAATTAAAAAGCTACAGGTACACTAAAGGTTTTATAACTAATATAATACCAGCAACAAAGCACTATGGAACACACAAACGCCAACACAACAACCAACAACTTGCCCACAGTGAGCCTGGCCGCCTGGCAAATAGATAAGCCCGTTTGAACAAAAGGTTTTATAACTAATATAATACCAACAACACAGTAATATGGAACACACAAACACCAACGACCACAAGTTGCCCACATTGAGCCTGGCCTCCTGGCAAATAGATAAGCCCGTCTGAACAGAAATACAGTGGAGCAAAACCAATACACTCAGGGTATATGAGCCCGAGGAGAGAAATATAAAATACATTCGATATGAATGCACCTGAGGAAAAAATATCACTCAGCATTAGCT
>NW_010163912.1:0-1677 GCF_000695765.1 Mesitornis unicolor
AGAGCCCTGGGGAATGCTGCTTGTGACTGGTAAAAATGCTTTTCATTAGCTCTCATTTGAGATAGAACCAACGAAGGTAAGAAACTTGGAAAATGAGACATAAGTGATTTTTGTGCATATGCAGCTTTAGTTTCAAGATTTCTGCTGGAGTGATCTGTAGGTGTAAGCAAGCAGGCTGCAATAGGCAGTATTTAGAAAGAGTGGCTCCCATTCTTAATGCTCTTCCAATAGAGACATTTGGGGACCAGAGATCTTTAGAGCTCAGTTACTGAGTGGTGTCCTGATGAGTTTGCTCAGACAAACAGCCCGCCTGGCAGGCCCCCTGTGATACGGAGCAGCCCCCAAAAGCCCCCACAACTCTGAGCTGGTGCTGTGCTGAGCTTGAGTGGCACAGCCAGTGTCCATGCAGCAGCACCAAGGTTGGGGCTGGCCACTGCCTCCTGCACCCAGCCTGCAACCCACACTCTCCAGTTTGGGCAGGAATGTGTTCATGCTGGTCTTTGCTGAGATTTCCCAAACTCTGGCTTGTTCCACTGCTGTGACCCAGGCTTGCCTTGAGCTGCATTACTACAGCAGCACCACGCCTGAATAATTTGTAAATCTGGCAAGCAACATGTTTCCTCAGCTGCAGCACAGTGGTGATTTCTCTGCCAGTGGAGTAAGGCAGAATTCCTCAATGCTGGCAGCTTGCTTGCTTTTGATGTGAGACTTTCCGGGCAGGGTGGTTGCATCTCCTGGTGTCAGCTTTCCACCATTGTCGGAATTTCCCAAGTTTTGTGCAAAATTTCCCCTTTAAAAGCCTCTTGTTTTTGCTTGCTTCTGTCCTCCTCTTGGATGACTTCCAGACACCAGATATGGAGCTTCCTAGAGCTCATGCCTTGGCCATGCTTTTGGTGCTGTCTGCTCTGGAGGCCTGTGCCCTGGACAGGTTCATGGCAGCCATCTACGAGCACAGCGTGGTCTTGTTAGAGGACACTGAAGTACCTGTTTCTCCTGAGAAGGACTTTGTGCTGATGGACAAAAATAATACTGCTGGATGAAACTACATAGTGATGAGGAAGATATTGTAAGGATGAAGGATATTTCCTTGGTTTCTTGCTAAGCAGTAAACTATTAGCCAGGTTATGTTCCTTTACCCTCACAGAAATACTGCAGATTCAAACAAAGGTTTTTCTGTGAAGCACCTGCAATATACTTTTTCCAAAATACTAGAAAAAAATTGCTTTCCCTGAGAAAAAAAACCACTGCTTTGTATGAGTAATTTCAAATTACTTATTGTGCAGAAAATGCCTTTTGTAACAAAAATAGTAAAATGGAAAATCTGTGCTGTTTAATTCATTCTCACAAAACAGACGAGTATATTAGCTCTAGACAGAGATCAGCACAGCACAAGGGTTAGCTTATATTGTAGTATGAGCAGGGAGGGAGTACACTCTCAGGGCACCTGCTGCTAATATAAGCCATTGGCAAAAGGCAGGAGGCATGGCAGGACCACGTGGCTCATAAGCATAAATTAATCAGCTGCACTCTGAAGCAGAGCTGTACTTCACGCAGGTGGGCTGCCTTCAGCACTGGCTGAATTTTTAACTGGTAGCAGCAACACGCATTAAGGTTATACAGAGTAGTGTGCCGAAACTGTGTGATCGGGCCCAATCAACATGGGTTCAGGAAGGGCAG
>NW_010163913.1:0-216 GCF_000695765.1 Mesitornis unicolor
CCGAGGGTCACCCCCAGCCCGGGGCCGGGCGGCCGCCATGGAGCCGGGGTAGGAGCCGCCCTGGCTCCCGGCGCGGCGGCGGGCGAGCAGCGCTCACTATGGTGTCCCGCCGTGTGCCCCAGGGGCAGCCCCACCGCCCGAGGCGGAGGCCTGGCTCCAAGGCACCATAAAAGCCTCTTACCACCACCCCCTGCTTCTTTTATCGGCCCGCCCGCG
>NW_010163913.1:234-2890 GCF_000695765.1 Mesitornis unicolor
GGCGGCTCCCGCAGGCACACCGCAGCGGCTTTCAACCTCCTCGGGTACCAAAAGCGACATGACCGCTGCGGGACGGGGATGGGCGCTGGCGGCCCGCCAGCACCGCTGGCCAAAGGCCGCAAACTTGCGCTGCCAACAGCGATGCAGGCAGCGTAGGTGCAGCCCGCTAGCTCAGGTGAGAGGCAACTCACTCTTGATCAGCGTAGCCTCTGCCTTTAGAGGCAGTTTTGTTAGAGCCCTGGGGGTACCAAAAGCGACATGACCGCTGCGGGACGGGGATGGGCGCTGGCGGCCCGCCAGCACCGCTGGCCAAAGGCCGCAAACTTGCGCTGCCAACAGCGATGCAGGCAGCGTAGGTGCAGCCCGCTAGCTCAGGTGAGAGGCAACTCACTCTTGATCAGCGTAGCCTCTGCCTTTAGAGGCAGTTTTGTTAGAGCCCTGGCCCAGATCAATGTGCTTGGCACGTACAGTGCTGTTAGACATGACAAGGTACTTGTCACCTCACGCAAGATCAGCAGCCTGCAACTTTCACCCTCCAGACTGGAAAATCTTGCAGAAGCTGACTGAATGCTCTGCAAGTATCAGGCTCTATCCATGGCTGTGTGTTCAGTGTGACAGATCTGCTGCTGTCCCTACCCAATCAGGTCAGCTCAGGCCTCCACACAAGCTGCAGGTGCAAGTACAAACACTCCCAGAGCTGAGTGAAATTCTGAGAGCCAAAATATTCCTAGAGCTGAAATTCTGAAGCAATCTCAGATGTTTGCCGTGCACTTCCTACAGGTATGGCATAACTTCCCTTTCAGACCTGCAGTCCAGATTTACTCCTCTGTGCAATATTTACATAGGTTCATGAACTTCAAGTATCTTTTGAAGTGCCTAGCTCCACCTCACAGTGTTCAGGCAATACTAAAATGAATACTTGCTGAGAGGAAGGACTGACAGAAGAACGATACAAACTCAAGACTTACTTTTAAGACAACTCTCAAGTGAGAAGGCTTCTGCTGGCATATGGTTCAAATTTTGGATATCTAATGTCACAGAAGGCAGACAACTGAAAAGAAAAGCCGAGAAAGAGAACAAGAACTGTCAAAGCCCTACAAAACTGATCCAGGGACAACTGAATTAAATGGCATTTACCCCAGAGAGAAGGCAGAGGGGAAAGATAAGAACATTCAAGAACTGTAAGGAGTTACTCCAAAGAGAAAGGAATTAATTGTTCTGCATATACCTCAGACAACTAAAACAGCTGTCACTTAAACTCCATCAAGAGATAGATACTCCTTTAGGTATTAGGAAAAAACAAGGCTAGCTTGGTACTGGCCAAGATTTCTCTGAGAAAGCGTAGCATTTTGGGAACACGTGCACTGGGTTGCTGAAACAAGAAGTGACTGAAGACAGCTGCCTAGAGAGTAAACAGCCGCTGTTTACTTCGATCGTCTCTTAGGCTCCAGCACACAGGCTGAAATCGAAAGGCTAACTGAAATCTTTCCACAGCCACACAAGAGAGAGCTGGAAAAGAGTAATTCTGAAACAACTGCTCAAGATGCGCTGTTTCCTACCCTTCAATACAAAACTAATAAATACGATAAAAACATTTCTGTATACAAGTGCCTATAAAGCTCCAGTTTCCATTACAGTACTTGATACAAGTGTTTTGCTTTTTGAATTCTACGGAAGCTTAAAAAACAATGTTGTGGGCTAAAGTTAAGCACAGGACACTTCGCTCTAGCAAAATTGGCTGTGAGCATCTGAAAAACATAGTGACAAAGAATATTCGTGTATTAACAAGTACTCATTAGACTACTGCATACAAGCTTGGAGTTCCTAATGGCTTTTCTAAATAGCAACATTCGAAAGAGTTAAGGCATATCAGTTACAGCATACACTGAAATACACTGGATCCTTACGCGGAGGAAGTGGTCCTAGTCAGATCTAAATGGCCTTTAGATCAGAGGCAGCTTTGGACCTGAACAAGAAACCCCACTTAGGAATTAAAATGCATTTCAAATGAATACGTACTGATCCTAATTGCTTTAACATCTCTGGATGCCCTCCTAATGACAAGTTCTCCACTTTTCATTAACTCTGCTTTTCATACAAACATGCCAGTCAAGCACATACCGTAATTTTGAGAGGGCAACCTTGCTGGCAAAAGACAGACCTGTGAAAACAAGCCACAGAAACAAAAGGGCAGAGGAAGGAGTCTCCCCTCCATGTCTCCTTTGTCCTTGGTTTCATAACAAGCAACACAGCTCCCTCGAACTCTAGGTTTCTACTTGCTCAGTATTTCGGCAACTGCCATTTGCCTTAGATTTCAAATCACTGATTAATCTTCTCATTTCTTCCCTTCAGAAACCCTTCCTACAGGGCCTTCAAAGGCAAGTGAATTGTAACAGTGCCATAGCTGCACCTTTCATAACCACTCTTTTGCCCCACATATCACCAGAAGAATTCTTAAACCTTCACTTTAAAATGGAAAATTAAGGGGAACACTGAATAACACGCACAAACTGTTCCCTCCCCCAGCCTATGGGTTTAAGAATTGAGAGGATAAAGGCTGTCACGTAGTGGGGCCAGGGATGAGGGCAGCAAGTAGTTAAAAAGTTACCTTACTTTCAGTGAGCCATGCTTGCAGATGACACCAAGCTGGGGGGAA
>NW_010163914.1:0-2265 GCF_000695765.1 Mesitornis unicolor
ATTATAAATGTTAGCATATACAGATATAAGAAAGGAATTAATGTGTAGCACCACTGGTGTTATTGTCTTTCCAGAGGCATGAAATTCATCTATTGCATTACAAGGTACTGCTTGGATTACTTTACTTGGATTACATTACTCAGGATATAGTAAATATTTTAACATAATTTGTAAACAGGTTCTCTGGGTCTGTGGAGACCCGGTGCTTTGCTATGAAATGACAAAACTTCATATAAGGCCAAATCTGCATTTGAGCTCACACTGCAAGTGAACTGTATTAAACAGACACGTGATGTAGAGGTTTGGAGTATATGGAGTATATAAAATTGTTCTCCGGGCTGTGGACTGCCTTTTCTGAAGTAGTATCATGTGTTTGCTCACCATTTGGAGAGATGGTGCCCATCCAGCCCCAGTTCCCATCCATGCCTTGAAATATATCCCCCTGTGGTTTTTTTCAACAGCTTCTATGCGGGTCGCGGTGCTGATCAGCCTTTTGCACTGATGGTGGGTACGAATTCCAATGCTGAACGGATGGGTTTTAGCGAGAACACCAGGAAGCAGAGATCTATACATTGTCACCGAAATTGCTTTATCCCCCCTGCAGTTCACATTGACTTGACAGAGCTGCCAGTGCCCAGGGAACCAGTGGTAATGACAAATGTGGATGTGGGAGCTATAGTGCAGCACGCTGTGCTGCTGCTGAATTCTCAGCAGCTGTTCAAAACACCTTCAGAAAAGACATTTTCCCTTGCATCTGAATACATTTTATGTAAATCTGATCGGTGGTTTGGCCCCTGGGTTTTGTTCCCAGCGCTGTCAGAAACAATCTTCTGCAACCTCTTTTGTTCACCCATCTGGAAAATAACAGGATTTTACTTGCCTACCTTCTGGGGGAGGGTGTAAGTGTTACTCAATGGCAAATGTTGTGAAAAACACCAACCGAAACACCAATCTGTGGCTGACATGAAGCAAGGTATGATCTGACCCTATCTTTCCTTGGCTGAAGTACATTTAAAGCACTCTTCCTGAACCAGCCAAAAAGGACGGTGTTAGTGATTAAAATTGTGAATTCTCCCTTCACCTTTAGCAGAAGAGAAGCGCATATCGCTTTGTTTTAGCAAATTTATTTGAACAACATCCATACCCCTATAATCTTTCTGTAATTTGCCTTTTAGCCCAGATTTCTAACTGTATTTCCTGTATGTAATAGCCTATGCCAAATATATATATCCACGTTTTTCAATTTTAGGACTCAGTTTGCTGATGCACCAAGGTTCTCCCAGCCAATGATGCTGGTTATTACTGGTCTTGCTAAATACCCAGTTCCTGCTCCACTGGCTGGAAATCCTTTCCCAAGCCTTTATTATTTAATCTGCTTTTAAAGCTTCAAATTTAAGCCAGAAAGTTTTGAGGTTGGTTTTGGCTTGTTGTTGGGTTGGGTTTTATTTCCAAAACACAGAGCACATTTGATAACAGGGAAATTTTCTTTTTAATATTAGAGAAAAGTAGTTGGCATCACCATTTTATTTGTCTCTAATAATAATTACAGGAAGTCTTAGAATGCTGAAAAGTAAGGCTATAGCATCCACGAGTTCGCACATTCCAACACATACAACATTGATTCATATTGAATGGCAAATTATTATAGATTATTAATATATACTACATTTCCGTATAAAGTATTTTGAGCCAACCTAACACCTCCAGTATTCTGTTTTCTTTCAAGTTTTAAACTGATCAGCATCTTATGGCTTTTGGAATAAATGTATCTCTTCTAAAGTCCTCTTTGCTCAGTGAGGTATTGTCAGTCTTACTGGGCAGGCAATTAAAGAGAAGGCTGATCAATTCACTAAGTCTGATTAACTGCTGCAGAAATTCTGCCGAGCTGACTAAAAAGTCATCTTTTGGGGGATTTGGTAATTTGATTTTTAGCTAATTTGGTTTTTAGCTGGATAGGATCTCTAATTGCACTCCCTGAATAGTTACATCAAGATGCTTTTGACACCACTCTTTTTGTCAGCGTCACAATCTCGGGTTGACTAAAACTGCCCCTTATGAACAGTAGATTAAATATGAAATTTCTTACCACTCACGCAAGTATGACAGTCAGACCTGAAAAAGAGGCCTAGATCTTTAAAAGTCCTCTCTCATTCTTTGTCACAGATACTGGTGAATCTTAACTTGGTGAGTTAGTGTGTAGGTGACAAACCTTACCCAAAGACACTGACTGCAACACTGCCAGAATTAGTTCACTTCATAGAATCA
>NW_010163915.1:0-640 GCF_000695765.1 Mesitornis unicolor
CCACCTGATTAGCGGTAATTAGCGGTAATTAGGTGGGTAATTAACGGTAATTAACACTAATGAACTCGTTAACCGGCTGTAATTAACTAATGAGGGGTAACACCGCGCTGTCTCACTGCAGCTGCACCGACTTGAGGAAGATCACCACCTGATTAGCGGTAATTAGCAGTAATTAACACTAATTAATGGTAATTAGTTGGGTAATTAACGGTAATTAACTCGTTAACCGGCTGTAATCAACTAATGAGGGGTAACACCGCTCTATCTCACTGCACCTGCACCGACTTGATGAAGATCACCACCTGATTAGCGGTAATTAGCGGTAATTAACGGTAATTAACGGTAATTAGTTGGGTAATTAACGGTAATTAACGGTAATTAACTCGTTAGCCGGCTGTAATCAACTAATGAGGGGTAACACCGCACCGGATTGAAGAACATCACCCCCTCATTAGTGGTAATTAATGGTAATTAATGGTAATTAGCACTAATTAACTCATTAACCGGCTGTAATCAACTAATGAGGGGTAACACTGCTCTATCTCACTGCAGCTGCACTGGCTTGATGAAGATCACCACCTGATTAGTGCTCTATCTCACTGCAGCTGCACTGGCTTGATGAAGATCACCACCTGATTAG
>NW_010163916.1:0-254 GCF_000695765.1 Mesitornis unicolor
AGGGTGTGAGAATGAGTGTGAGTGGGGGTGTAAGTGCAGGTGTGAGTGTGAGTATGGGTGGGGGTGTGAGGGTGAGTGTGAGAGTGAGAGTGTGAGGGCGAGTGAAGGTGTGAGGATGAGTGGTGGGGTGTGAGGGTGTGAGTGTGAGTAAGGGTGTGAGGATAAGTGTGATAAGATGTGAGTGAGGGGTGAGGGTGAGTGTGATGGGGTGTGAGTAAGGGTGTGAGTGAGGGTGTGAGAATGAGTGTGAGGGA
>NW_010163916.1:535-751 GCF_000695765.1 Mesitornis unicolor
AGGATGTGAGAATGAGTGTGCGTGGGGGTGTGAGTGTGAGCAGGACTGCAAGTGTGGGTGTGAGTGTGAGTAAAGGTGTGAGGGAGTGTGAGAGTGAGGGTGTGAGTAAGGGTGTGAGGGTTAGTGAAGGTGTGAGGATGAGTGTGAGTGGGGGTGTGAGTGTGAGCAGGAGTGCAAGTGTGGGTGTGAGTGTGAGTAAAGGTGTGAGGGAGTGTG
>NW_010163917.1:0-478 GCF_000695765.1 Mesitornis unicolor
CATGTGCGGTGGGGGCGTGGGGGTTCCCCACGGGATTAAGTGCAAAGGAGAGCGACCTCGTGACAGCTCTCCGCCGGGGAGGGAGCGCTCCTCCGTGCAGTGGGGGTAAACACAACCCGTAGCCCCCACGTTTGTTCCGTGTTTGGGCGAGGGGAGCTCCGAGCGCACCCTCCTGGGGGCGGGACCGCCTGCCCTCCACACCCCATGTCCCGGACCCCGCCGCACCAACTCCACTCCCAGGAACCCCTGCGCTTGCGATACGCCGCCAGTCATCTCCCCCATCCTCTGACGTCACCGGAGGCGAGCACCAATCAGAGGACAGGCTATGAGAGCGCGGGGCCGATGATTTACGCTCTTCGGAGGAAAAAGCCAAAATCGCTACGGCGAGTGCTGGGGAAGCGGAGGAGGACAGAGGGAGTCACGTCGGCCCTGGGCGCCCCCAGCAGACGCGCCCGGGTATTTTGACAAGCAGAAATAG
>NW_010163917.1:519-3399 GCF_000695765.1 Mesitornis unicolor
GGCGGCTTGGCTGCCCCCGGCGATGGGGTACGGCGCGGCCTGCTACACAGTGGGTTTTTCATCCGTGCTTACAAAAAAAAATCCCAAAAGTCTAAGGCCAGGGACGTCCTGACTCTTTCACTGCCCTTATTTACTGCAGAAATCAAGGCCAGGTGCAGCCCCCAAGAGGGTCTTGGTGACGTCACCAAGGAGGGTCCGTTTCGTCACGGGTGGGGGTTCCCGAGGGGACTGAAACCGTGGCCCCCCCACGGCAGCCCCGGCCCCTCGGCTGCCGCCAGGGGTTAAACGGCGACGGCGGCGAGCCGATACTTGAATTGCTCGAAACAGCTCTAATTTTTTCCTCTTTTTTTTCCCTTTTCTTTTTTTCCCTTTTCTTGCAAACCGCGTAAACACAAGAGGGCGTTTCGAGCCTTTGATCCGCGCTCTGTACAGTAAAGAAAACAAACCGTGAACTTCAAAAGGGACAGAGGGAGTCTGGGGTTAATTTCGCTTCCTAAACGCCTGAACGAGGCAATAAATCATAAATTCCCTCCCCTCCGGGAAAGCGCTAATCGGAGGAATATGTACCAAAAGCTGCCTTCGCCATTGGCAAGCCTCGGAGACGGCGCAGGCTGTAATCTGACGGATCAAAATTCGTGCGGGAGATACTATAAATCAATAGGTTTAATAAATCTTTGAAGGGGCGGGGCGGGGAAGGAGGGGGGGTGCCCGGCGGTAATGTGGATACCGTGAAAATTCACTTCCTCGGCAGAATTGCATTAAGTAAACCTAACACCGAAATGTTGTCTGGCAATCTGTCTTGAAAAGGTTACAGCGTGTTAAAAGATTTGGAAAGCTCCATAAAGCAGTAAAGATTATGAAGTACAGCTTAAAGGTTTATCAAATGACTTCCCGTGCCGGGACAACCATCTAAACCGAAGACAAAACCTGAAGCCTGTGATCTTTGCAGCCTTAGCCCATAAACGTGTTTGACGAGGGATTCTGTTTGCTGTCGCTTTATAGTATCACTTCTCTGCCGCGTAATTTAAACCTACTTTTCAGGAGCCGATATCTGGTAGTAAAACTAATACCGGGCAATTAGCCGTGGGGCTTTAACACCGCATTGAGGTGGGTGCAGGGCGGAGGGGTGCACACCCAAACCCCGGCGGCGGCGAACATGACGCTGAGGAGCTGGGAAACGTACCCTAAACCCGGCTGACCCCAGCCCAGGAGCGGGGAGAAGCGAGCCCATGCTGGAACCAGCACCGGAGCAAAGAGGCGCGGCAGCCCGGGGAGCCCCGCCGGGGCAGGGGTGAGGGGCCGGGAGCCGCGGAGGCGCCTCCGGGCTCTCCCCTCGCTGATTTCCGTCCAGGGCCGTTCCCTCCATACACACACAGCAGCCCTGAGTCTCCCGGAGGTTTTAAGGGGGCTCTTTGATCTGGCCAAGTGTCAGAGTCCCGAAAGCCGGGGCTCAACTAACACGTCGTTACGGCAAACAAATTTCTGCAGTCAGCTTTATGGCTTTATTGTCTATGGCACGAATAAACTCGGGGAATTAGCAGGTTAGGGGAAAAAAAAAAGGCAGAAAGTTTGCCTTAAATAAAGTACACATCTGTTTCCAGGAGAAAATGTGGTAAAAAACACACAAAGACAAAACCTGGCGTAGTCGCCACTGGCTGTGCGGACAGGAGAAAGCACCGCCTGTTATCTTTTAAGTGGCCCTTAAGTGGATATTCACGTTTACAATAGGGATTTTTAATCAGTCGTTTTCTAATAATCCGTGTTACGCATATTTCTGTAATAAACATACACCAAAAAATTCTAACAGCGTAGTGTGTCTATACAATCATATGTTCACAATTCCTTTTGCACGCACAAGCAGGTGCACTTAAAGCATAGACTACCATAAATTCAAAATAGGCGTAGATTTTTATGGGCTCGTGTATTAATAGTCTCTAATAAAATAAAGCTTGATGTGTATGTGTGTGGCTTGTGTGCGTACGGCTACACTCACTGTCTAGTTTTCAATTTGTGAGATAACCAGTGTGGGTAGTATTAAAGGGGGCATGTGCATATACCCACTAACACGGACTGATAAATTCATGTATGTCTGTGTTAGTGTGAGCACGTACTGAGATGCAGTTTCCGACCTGGGAGCACAATAAATCATGTCTGATGTTTCAACAAGTGGGATTTTTTTGTGTCTTACGTATTTGGTGAACCAGACTACACAACTGGAAATAATGGATTTTCTATGAGATATAAAAGAAAAATCCATCAACTTAAATTTTTTTCCCTTGAAAACCCTTTAGAAGTTTGGAAATAAAATCCCAGAGATAAGCAGGGGCGTTATATCGTTTCGTTCCCTGGTTCCACACACGCATGCCTGTGCCCGCACGCACACACGGCTCCACATGCTCACATGTGATCCCCTTTATGTAAGGATTTCCACTAAATCCGTGAGATGACACAGCGGGGTATCAAACAACACAATCTTGGAGTTTTCCATCCACAGGCTATTTTTTTTCCCTCGGTTTTATCTAATTTATATGTAATTTACAGATAAATATTTTACATGTGTGCCTATGTGTTATATATATACTTGTGTATACACTTTCTGCATTTTAAAGAACAAGAAATGTAGATGGATTGGTTTGAGTCTCGACTCCGGGGGACCCCCGGAGGCCGATCTGGGGGGCCTGGTGACAGTGCCCCCCTATGGGCGGCGTGTGCGGGAGGCGGCCTCTGTACTGCCGGGGGTGGAAGGGGTCCAGCCTTTATTCTCTACTGTAGCCCGTGGCTTCCGGGCCGTTTAGTAAGTCCAAATATTTACCCTCTAAAGAGGAGTTTTGTGCGGCTGCATGAAGACGGGTAACCTTTGACAGGAGCCGTCACACGACG
>NW_010163917.1:3430-3789 GCF_000695765.1 Mesitornis unicolor
GCTCCGCCGTAATGGACCACAGTGTGCGTACTTTTAATTTATTGTACTAAAAGTTATTGCAGGGACTGCAGGAGGGGGTCTCTGGACTACAAATAAGCGTTTGCCACCGAGCGGAAAACGCCGCCCCTGGGTCAGCCGGGCAAATCCACGGGGTATCCGATTCAACCCCACCATCCATACCGTGAGATGCCGCTTTCATGCTTTTTTTGGGGAAAAAAATACAAAAACAACAAAAAAAGAGTATACTGCAAAGCGATCACCCGGTAATATGGCAGGCGTTATTTCTCCCGCTTATCTGATAAAGGGGAGCATTTCGCGGAGGGGCCCTCGACAGGAAATCGTTCACGAGAAGCAGGAAA
>NW_010163917.1:3826-4112 GCF_000695765.1 Mesitornis unicolor
GGTCCGGGACCACCGGGAGCTCCGTACCGAGTGCGGTGCGGGGTCTGAGTGAATCTAGTCCCTCGCCTGGAACGAGAGCAGCTCTAGAGCCTTTTAAAAGCGGCTGTCGGTGCGGGCTAATAAAAGGGGAACATTTCAAGCAGCAGCAGCGGCGGCTCGGCAGCAGCACCCGTGGGGGCAGAGCGGAGGAAGCTCGATGGGATATTACCCTGTTTGCTTTCCTTTTGATCCGTAGGAAATAGGTCCTGCACTGCGTGACCCATTAAACTAATAGGATTATAAAGAT
>NW_010163918.1:0-8444 GCF_000695765.1 Mesitornis unicolor
GGAGGGGGGTGGGCGAAGGCCCCACGCTGATTGGGTGGCTGTTGCCGTTCAAATCCCACCAGCCAACCGGCTGTCGATGGAGCGCGGCAAGAGCTCTGGGATTGGCCATCTCTGAGTTTCCAGAAGGCCAGTCAGTGTCGAGAAGGGCTGCGGAGGCTATAAAAGGCGGCGGCGCGGTACGGTGCGGGAGGGCGCGGTCGGAGGTGGCGGGGTGGGCGCGGTCGGAGGTGGCGGTGTGAGGGCGGCGCAAGATGGCGGAGGGTGATAACAACAGCGTATACCAGCTGGTGAGAGAGGGCGGTAGCGGGGTGAGTTACCCCTTTTGGGGCTGGCGTCGGGGATGTGCTCTGATTCCCGGGGACTGGGGAAGGGCTGGCGCACATTCGGCCTAGCTGGTGCTAGAAGAGATAGGGAAGCCAGGCCTGCCTGTGCCAATGGAAGCCGGGCCTGCCTGTGACAATGGCTGGCGAGGGCCGCCTTGGCCCTTAAGCTTGTGAAATGCGTAGGAATTACCTTCCTTCGCTCGCTTTTGCTTCTACGAGGTTCCTGTGTGGGGATCGGCTAATGTTGTAGGGCCTGGTGGGGGCTGGGTTTTACGAGAACGCTCCGTGTGCCGTGTGCTCAGTAACAGCTGGCTTTACCTGATATGCAGGGCATACGTTTAATATTCATGTTTGTGTTTCAACATCCTTTGGCTGTGTTATTGAATGCGATGCAAGAAAGTGGCAGGAGCTAGATGATTAACTTAAATTTTTGTCAAGGGTGGGCTTGGATAATTAAAAATTTAAATAATATATATATCTCTGTAATAGTAAACAGCTGTCATGAGAAATGGGAGAAATCACTGTAAAAGCACGTGAAGAAATGGAGAGGGGAAGCTTTTGAGTGCTTTATTGATCAGTGCTAGTTCTTGCAGCAGGAAGCTGGATAGCTTGGAAGGTACAAACTGTCACTGGCGCAGAGGTGAGCGGGAGGTTCCAGTGTCTGCGTAAAAAGTGCACAGAACTGTATTGCCAAAAATACGTGCAGTCTTCAGGGGGAGTGTGTGCCCCTTTCAGAGTAGAAGTTCATATTAATGGAAACTTTATCCTGTTTGATTAATGAAAAAAAAACACTTTTGATGAAAGGTCTCTGGAGTGCAGATGCTGTTGACAAAAGCTCACTTAAGTTTCCTCTAGCTGTCCCAGTGGGAGAAAAAAAATTACAGTGGTTCTCATCTTGGCTGATAGAGCCAGGCTGCGATTAACACTGTTATATTCCAGTCTGTTTCCCATTAAATTTTCTCTTGCTTGTGATGTTAAATGTAGGCAGCCAAAGGTAATAAAGCAAAACAGTTTGTCATAGAATGCCTTCTGGAGAAATGCAGCTTTATTTTCAACCATGTGACAGCTTGTGTTTATAACTTGAAGAAGATGTGGTAGCTGGAAGGTGTTTAGCATGTGTCACATAGTTTTGGTCCTGAACTGTAATTTTCAAATGGCTTCCAGTGTTATCACACAAGAAGACTATGCTTTCCTATGATAGCTGCACTTATTCTAGTGGTGTCAGGCTTCTCATTTAAGTGTAGCCCACAGCTGAGAATGAAACCCACTCCGTGATCCCTGCACAGGACGTGTGCAGGTCTTGGTGATTTGTCACCTCTCATACTTGGGCAGTGATTGGTTCTGTTTACAGTACCTGAGTTTTGTAGTATCTGTGATACCCTGTTCCCCTGAGGGGGAACTATTAAGCTAAAGCTACGTCAGATGTGGACCACTTTAGGGAAACTTCTTAGCAAGCTGATGCCAGAACAGGTAGGGCCTCCTTGCAGAAGATCTAGAGGGTCAAATGTAGGAATAATACAGGAAAAGGAGTTTAAAGGCTGCCTCATTGCTGTTTTGGGCAGCCTGTGGAAAAACTTCCTTTGCAGTCCAAATGTGATAAGTTTGGTAACTTTACACTAGATTCTGAGTTTTTATCAGTCTTCTACATAATAAACAGCAACTCGAAAGCTTCAGTTTAATGCAGTAGAGTTGTCTTTGAAAATATATATACATATTTTAATAGATATAATTTCTATAAATTTAATTTATATAGTTCTGTGTTGTATTTTTCCAGATGTTGACACTGAGAACTTGAGAGTTTTTAGCTAGAGTTTAAACTTGACTTTCTACTAATCTGGGGGGAGGGAGTACTGTAAATGGGAGATTGAGGGGTAAATACCTTGGCAAGGTCTGAGAGGAGGTCTCATTTTGTCTAATAACGTATGCTGCTGTTTTGGTAGGATCTTGACTGTCACTGCTACCGTGTCATAACAGTATAAAACAACATTATTAGAAATTTAATTTCTCAGAAAGGTTTGTGACTGGAATCTTAAATTATGACACTTTTTAGCTTCTTCAATTGTGGGAATTAATTTGATACTCTGGTTCATAATTAGAACTTTCTTCTCTTTTTGTGTAGGCTGCTGAAACTGCTAGCTTGGAAGAGCAACTGCAAGGATGGGGAGAAGTGATTTTGATGACTGATAAAGTTCTTCGCTGGGAGAGAGCCTGGTTTCCTCTGGCACTGATGAGTGTGGTTTCCTTTTCTTTTCTGTAAGTAGCTTGTGGAGGGAGCACCATTGCACTGTCATGGCTGGTAGAAAATCTACTGAGTAAATTAGTAAGACATCTTTAAAAGTCTAATAGGGAAGCTTTTGCTCCAGGTTCTGTTTCTGAAAGTGTGTGAACTTTCTTGAAAAGAAAAACCTTAAGTATTGAGAACAGGAAGTAATTTGAGTCACATCCTGCTCAGGGAGAGCAGTGCTTTCCGCAAAAACTGTTTACCAGCGATGTTGTTTTGTACCACACTCAGCTGTGTTCTTCACTGGTGTGTTCATATTCTACCCTCATCCTTTGCTTCTTAGTCTTATCTGGTTATATCCTTTAGTATTTTTCCCCTGCACCAATGGCAATATCGTTATGGAAAGCTTGTTTCCATAGGGCAGAGTTTGCTATTCTGCATCTTTGATGTGCAGTTTAGGGTGAGTTCCATTGGTTTTTTTTGTGTGTGTTTGGGTTTTTTTTGTGTTTGCTGTCCTGTCCTCTGACAGGAGGGGATGGGAGAATGTTGCCTGTGTCTCGATTGGAGATACAGAACTGGCTTTCTGGAGGCACTTGTGCATACTTCTATGTAATGCGGTAGTGGTCAAGTTGAGCCCGCCTGCCTTGTACAGCTAAGTGTCCACACCAGCCGTGGAGTTTTCCAGTTGTGTTTGTTCTTGAGTAGAAGAAGACAGGCATTAAAAAAAAACAAAAAACACGTTAAACCAGGTGAGGTCGGGATAATCAAAGTTCTGGCTAGTATACATTTTACAGCCTTCAGGGGAGGTGGGGAGGATGGAAATCAAATGAAACTAAAAAGTAACTTTTAAAATAAATAATTGCATGAACTTCAGAGTACTCTGTTATAAATGCTATGATTATAGCAGAAAAGATCTTGTGTTGAATAATGCTTTGAGGAAATAGACAGGACTGCTTCAGATTCTGAATTGGTGCTTCATCAAAACCGATCTTGAACACTCACCACAGTAGCATTGTGTCAGATGTACAGAAAGACTGGCCCAGCTTTTATTACTTCAGTGTTCAGAAGTTCTGTTAAGTGCCAATACACAGCACGGGGCACAGCTGAGCGTTAACAGACACTTGTGAGATGAGCCAGCTCTTGTCCAGGATCTCTTCTGCTGCATTTGGGTGGTGGCACACTTAATATGTAAAAGCACCACACTGTCCTAATTGGAGACTTATGGCTCCTTGTCCATGACAGGTTCAGTCTGCTCTCGCAGGTGAGGCAGAGCAAATGACAACCCATAGTAGGTGTGAATTCTGTGACTTGCTTAAGAACCAACAAGATCAGAGCTTTCACTCTGTGGTTATTTCATCCCCTGATCAGTGTTAAGTTCACCAGATGTCAACTTTGAGAGAGCAATAGTCATGAATTTTTACTTCTACTGAACTCATACTATGCTTGCTGTATTGTAGCATTTTCTTATGTAGTACATAAAGAAAATTTTAATTTATTTGCCAGTATTTCTTTGTAGTAATGTTGAAGGATTTAAACCCCTTTTCAAACTTGCTTTTATTACTAGTAAATTTTTTTTGAGGTTGGGTAAGAGCAATAGGTCTACTGTTTGAAATCCTGAGCCAATCTGAAGAGATAACAAAATATGTCTGGTATTTAGCAGTATGACATCCAGAAATCATTTGTTATCTTCTTTGTGCAGGATGATCTACTACTTGGACCCATCAGTCCTTTCAGGTGTCTCCTGTTTCATTATGTTCCTCTGTTTGGCTGATTATCTTGTTCCTGCTCTCGCACCTAGAATCTTTGGCTCTAATAAATGGTGAGGAAAGCTTTAATTTCTTGAGTGTAAATAAATTGTGAATTTTGTCACAACGGATATCTGACTTGCAGATATCAAATGATTACTTTATAGTGTCATTGTAATAAGAAATCTACAATCTCTGTAATACATGAAGTGAGGACACTAGTAAGATGTCCTTTGTTCTTCTTTTTCTGGAAGATAACTACTACAATGTATCTTTATTGTTCCTTCTCTTCTAGAAAAAAAAATATAGGAGTAGGCACATTCTTTGCTTTCCATTAAGGACGCTAGGTAGTTCTGCTAAACCAGTTTTTAGTCATTAATGGCTAATAGATACTGAGAATTAAAATGATGAATAAATGTATTAGATTATATGTTTGTAAAGAGTGACGAGAGTAAATACAATGAAATGAGAGTAATGCAGAGTACAAATGTGATCATAAGTGACTGAAGCAGATTTGAAGAAGGTTTATAGAGAAACAGTAAGCTGGAGAAGAACCTTATTTGAGCTAAGTTTTGAATTAAAAGTAAATTTTAGTGTGTGTGTGCTTTAAGATGACTAGTGGATAAATGTTCTTGTCCAATAATGAACCAACATAAAAGCCAAAGTAATACACACTGGTATCAGATTAAAATCAGTGGCCTTCTGACTTGAATGGGGTTGCTCTTTGGGAGTCAGTTTAAGAGAGTACGGAAAAATTACATGGACAATTGCATTACAATGCTCAATAAAGATAAGGTATAAAACTAAATGAAGCAAATGCCAGGATAAGTACTGGATCAATTTTTACTGCTGCAGAAATACTATGAAAGTTTTCTTAAATTTCAGATGAAATCTTGAATTCTTATTTCTGGCTTTTTTCCTCTAATAAAGGACTACAGAACAGCAGCAAAGATTTCATGAGATTTGCAGCAATTTGGTAAAATCTCGTCGCCGAATTGTTGGCTGGTGGAAACGTCTCTTCACACTGAAGGAAGAGAAGCCTAAAATGGTACTGAGTTCCAGGAGTTCATCTCTATTGTCCTAAGATTTAATTTGTTTTGTTTTGTCGTAAGTATTTTAGCAAGGCACGTGTCTGAATAAACTGGTATTTCAAACCAAGAACCAGCAGTTCTGGCTGTGTCTTAATGCCAGTCACACATCTTCAAACCTGGAGTGGCAAGATAGATGGCTTTAAACTTGCAGTCCTGTGCAGTTAGGAGCATAGCCTTCATGTTAAGATAAAGCTAAACTGAATTTCTTTGGATTAGTCAGTTACTGGAAACTCAGCTTGTTGCCCGTGGACACAAACTGAAAAACCTAGATGTTAATAATGTCTGGGCTTAGGTACCTGAACTATTGAGTGTACTGTCCTAAAAAACAGCTTCAGGTGCTGTGTGAGGCTGCAGTTGTGCCAATGGGGATGGCATAGTCTGACTCTAAGGAATATCTGGACAGAAAAGAACTGTCATCCTGTAGAACTGATGGTTGGAAAATAAACGAGAACATAGAATTGTAGACTCTCTAGTCTGTTTTAACAAACCTATGCATAGATATCACGTGGAAAAGACAGCAGTCTTCAAGTTGATTTTAAATGTTGAAATGTTGCTGAATACTGAAGGGAAAAGGGAAAATTCCCAACAGATCTGTGGTAATCATTTTCTTTTCATTTTTAGTACTTCATGACCATGCTTTTTTCTCTTGCTGTGGTTGCCTGGATTGGACAGCAAGTTCACAATCTCTTTCTGACCTATCTTATTGGTAAGTGTGCAGCATGCAAAACAGCAGTAACTTTTTTGTTAGCTGCCTGAATTGATAAGAGGCTGCTAGAAGTGATTTGATTACATGAGTGTGGTGATTTATTTTTTTGGTCACAGGGTTATATTTTTCTGTTTTCAGGCAGTTAATGGGGCTTATGGAAGCAAGAAATTGCAAGGTGACAGAACCTTGTTAAAGCAGTAATAAACAATTCTTTTTTTTTTTCTCTCTAGTAAGTTTCTTGTTGCTCTTTCCTGGACTAAACCAGCATGGGATCATTACAAAATATGTTGGAATGGCAAAAAGGGAGATAAACAAGCTTCTCAAGCACAAGGAAAAGAAAAATGAATGAAGATTTAACTGCTGTTCACTGTTGTAAAAGGTTTCCTTGGGAACAGTTTTGAAAATTAATGTATAATTAAGACAATAGAGGTTGTATTGCTCACTGGCTTTTTTTTTTTATTGGCTCCCTGATGAAGTGACAATATCACTCTAGCAACTGCTGTGGTTGTATGTCTCCCTTTTTCTGCTGACCTAGAGGTCTGCAGCTGATCTTGTACATGTCATACATCCTGACCTTTGATGTATGGAGCTTATTAAGTGTCTTCACTGAACTAAGAGGCCCTGTGAATCAATACCCCAACTCAAGAAACAGCAGAACAGTAATGCGTGATAGCATTTCTGTAACTGTTGGCTTCACTGATTTGTTGATTTGTGGCTACAGCAATTACAAAAGGCAGCTCTGAAAGCTTATGCTTCTTAAAGGCTGGTTACTGCTGATCCTGGTGGAAGGAGGACCATGAGCCTAAGAATGATCATAGCTGAGGGTACATACCCAAAATCAGGGGAGAAGGTGATCCCATTGTGTCACTAAATCTGCTTGCTTTTTTTGGCTGCATAGAGCAGGTTATCTGTTGAGTAGGAGTCTGGAATACATAAATTTGTAGTTCAGTTATAGTGTAAGCTGCAACTCATTGCAGTGAGACTATAGAAAATGAGTTAAGGTATGTGTTACCTTAACAGGTGATTGTTCTGAAAACTGCTGTTGTCATGGAGCCATGTAGCACGTTTGGTTTTATGAATGTTGTTGTCTGTATACAAAATCACCTTGAATATGCTAGATTTGTCTCTTGTAAATAAGCCTGAATTGTTTGTGCGTTTCTATGACCTCTCCCTCCTTTTTTTAAAAACTGAACTTTTTTCTTTAAAAAGCTAAAACCTGTGTTAATGCATTTTAAAAGTTTACTGTTCTAAAATGAACTCTCTTCACTGTCTATTGTAAGTGTTAAATAGGAAAATACAGATTAAAGAGAACCTTTAAGTCGTCTTCTTTGTGAACATACAAGAAATTGTGTAAATATGTCTTTCAGGCAAGCAACTGGAGCTGGGAATGGTGTTTTGGTGCCATGTGTTAGTCAGTGTGCAGTGTCCTAACAGAAAAACACTTTTTGTTTGAAATAGCTCTCTAAATGATACATCTTACCAGCCTTGACAGCATGCTGACAGCTGCTGCTGCAGAGGGAAAGGCTGTGATGTCAGCTGTAGCTGACTAACACCAGTAAGAGTGACTGAGGCTGTGGACAAATCAGACACAATCAGGAAAACTTTCGATAATCTGAACTGTGGGGAGGCGCTGCAGTGCGGTCTTGAAGCCATTATTTAAGAAAGGCTTTCCCGAACTGCCACAGGCTGGTGCTGGCAGAAATGCTGGGTGTGAAATGGCAAACAGGGCTGTCGGTCGGAGAGGTAATGCTAGCTTAGAGTGCTGTGCGTTTGCTGTGTACGGTACTTCCTGTTTTAAGTTAGAAATCGATAGAAAAACAACTGTTCAGCGTAGCTTTCCCACACCTTCCCCTCGGGGAACCCCTCACACCACAGAGCAGCGGCTCTGCTGTCCTGTGTGCTTCAGGGGAAGCCAAATATTCTGGGAATCCCTCTGTTATGTTTTGTCTTGTAAGAAATAAAATTTAAAAAAAACCAAGCCAGCAACAACAAACATAACGGAAGGCAGCGGCTTGCTCGCCAAGGGCCTGCGGGTGCGCTGACGGCGCCGCCTTCTCCCCCTTCCTGCCCCCCCCCCCCAGCCGTACCCACCGCCTCCCGCGAAGCGTCCTGGTTGCTACAGCAACTGGGACGGCAGCGTCGCTCCGGAAGTGCGATGCGCGACTCTTGGCCAATGAGAATGATCACGCCTGGCCCGCGGCGCCTTCCGACTGGGACGCCAAGTCTCGCGAGATCTTGTGGTGCGCCGCGCGCCATCCCGTGCCCATGGCTTTCCCATAATCACGCGCGGGTGCCCGGCCTCTTCCTTTTCCGCCATCTTGCTGCACCGGTGAGTAGGGGGTGTTGCTGACTCTCGGT
>NW_010163919.1:0-511 GCF_000695765.1 Mesitornis unicolor
GCACCCAAATCACAGCATCCAAACCACGGCACTCACACTGTGGCACCTGTGGTGGCACCACCGCCTGTGAATCCTCCACGCTTGCACTCCACGAACATCCCACATGCATCCCATGAGCATCCCATGTGCATCCCACATGCATCCCACGAGCATCCCATGTGTATCTCCTGTGCATCCCATGTGCATCCCGTGTGCATCCCATATGTGCAGCCAGTGAGCCACAGCCGGGGCACTGAGCCCCCTCTGCGGTGGTCCCAGCTGGCAGAGCCTGGTCGGCCTTGCCAGGGCGGTGGTCACGGTGTTTTCCCCCCCGTACAGTGCCCGGTTGCACACAGGAAGGCCGGGGGGGGCGTGGGCGGCCACAGTCGCACAGACAAAGGCCCGGAGGAAACGGCGCTGTCCAAGACAAACCGGGGAAGGTGAGGGGGTGCCCTCCCGCCCCGCTCCCACGGCCCCACCGCACTTCGGGGTGGGATGGGGACACTCGATGCCCGGTTTGCCACCCGGCACC
>NW_010163920.1:0-306 GCF_000695765.1 Mesitornis unicolor
TCCTCGTCGGAGCCGTCGTCGCAGTCGCGGTGGCCGTCGCAGCGCCAGGAGCCGGGGACGCAGCGGCCGAGGCCTCCCCCGCAGCGGAACTCGGAGGGGGAGCACGAGAGGGAGCCTGGGGGGGGGACACAACGCGGTGTGACACGGGAGCGCGTCATGTGACACGGGTGTACACGGGAACACGTGATACAGGTGTACACAAGACCATGTGACACGGGTGTACACGGGACCACGTGACACGGGTGTACACGGGACCACGGGACACGGGTGTACACGGGACCACGTGATACAGGTGTACACGGGAGC
>NW_010163921.1:0-3514 GCF_000695765.1 Mesitornis unicolor
TGATTCTGTGATTCTGTGATTCTGTGACTAGACATGTCCCTCACCCAAAAATACATGCTAGATCTACAACACAGAGGTAAAAAATAAACCCGAATACATTTTCAGTTCCTCATTCCATTTCAGGGTGAGGTTTTATTTTACTTGATCTTATTTTTTTTTTTAAACTTAAAAACAAAGACCTCTACAAATTACTTATTCCAAGAATTCAAAATACAGTTTATCTGGAATTCGTATTTTAAACCTATTTGACTTGACTTTTTTTTTAACCTTGGAACCAATTATTATTGTATCAGTTTGAAAAATAAATGAACACATAATTTAAAAAAACATAATAAAGGAAATGAAAGGTATTCAACTCTGTATGTATCAGCTAAACATGTTAGAAGACATTGTTTCACATTGTTTTATTTATTGTGAAGTTGCACTATAGTTCTTGTTTATCTTTAAAGCTTATCTTGTATGCAGTTATACTGAGGGTACATGCATTTCACCAAAAGTATAGATGAATTAGTGTTTCAGCAACTCAATGTCTTGGTATTTTTTCCTTTGTTCAACGCATTTCTTGTGTATGTAGGTATGGGAAATGTGCTTTTTGGGTTACCTTTCTTATGTGTCTAAATTGTCTATTTTTGTCTAAGATACACAGAATCCCTAACTAAAATTTTGAGAGCTCACATGATATCAACTACTTTCAAGGGTGAAATGTCCAAAGAGAGGCAAATGTCTGTCTTCTACACAAAGACTACCTGTTTTAAAAATTCAAACCAAAGATAAGCCATTTTTGATGCATAGAATTAGAGTTAATGTGTATCTGTCACAATGGTTCTGTTAGAAAGTCCCATAAACTTTTTTCCTCTGAGTACAGAAAATATAAGTCTTTGACTAATATGTGAATTTCCAGTCCTTTTCAAACACTACAGGAAGCAAATTTACAGACTTTTAAGATATGTTCTTTCTTAACAATGCTGATGTCTTTTGGTTCTCATACCTGTATTTTAAGTACAGTAAACCCTCTTATGAGAAGAAAGCTACTGATTTTTGTGCAAGTTACCAGCATGCAGAGTCTTCCCATCTCATCTTTAATCTTTTGTTTATATCTGAAGTGAAAATAGCCCTTTTCTTCTTTGGATTTTGCTGGTTCTATCTGTTACTATAATTTTGACAGTTCCAGTCTTTAACTGGTACATTCAGAATATTCTTTCAAACAAAACACGTACCAGGCTTTTTTTTTTTCCTCCAAGTGACAATGTGAGAAGAATTAAGTAAAGGCTCAGTATTTTTGAGCATACAATTTTTGTTAAAAATATTCTATAGAATACATTGCCACTATCTGTATCCAGTAGCATATACTACAGGGGAACAGGTTGAACTATTCAGTCCCTCAGGGCTTTTCTGAGCTGAATGTTTTTTTCTTTTTCATTGAGTAACTTTTTTTTCCATGATAATTTTTCCATGAATTTGTCTACCACTTTCAGAACCATACAACAACTGCTGCAGGTAACGACATGCAGCATTATGAGGTGACAATTGTGACATGCAGTGTGACTAAATACCTGGATCTCCTTCTTTATTTCAGCATCTGAATTTATACCTCCTGTGTTACAGATGTAACATTTTTACACTAGGGAATAAGACAGAGAAGAGGTATTGTGAGTTATCTAAACCTGCAAATTGTTTATAAGATCTTTCCTGTTCACAGACATAAGCTTTTAAAAACCTACAAGAAATAGCCATTGAACAATTGACTTCAAAGTTTGCAGGTACAATAGCAACTTTTCTTGCTATAGCAATTCTTAAATTCTCTTAACCGTTTTCACTGTTAGCAACACAGCAGGTATCTTTTTTTGTCCTCTGAAACACACATGAATGCCTACCCACTGGCATACAAAAGGAACTAAAATCATAACTAACACATTTGTGTTCACTTTAAAGAAAATCAAATGATCAGTCACAGATTTTTCTATAGAAACCTGGTGAAATAAAAGCTCATAATGGTAATTCAGTGGCAATACTGGGGATGTTTTAGTACAAAGAGAACTGTAGTGTACTTTAATCAAATCTATCCAGAATAAGATCAGATAATGAGAAACAGAAAAGTTCTCTGAATTTCTATGCATAGGGTAGGCAGAATTTTCTGGAGAACCTAACCCTTTGACTGCTACTGTGAGCCAGAAAATAGAAGTAAAAAAACCTGTAGCTTTACTTATGATACCCAGTAATGACTGTATCTTTACAATGTACTATTGAAAGGTTTAATGTAGGCACACCTGTGCTCATCTGTGAAAATTTTTGGATATTCTTTTTCCTCTCATATTATATGAATACTGATGTATTGTATCAAGGCCTGACAACAACTATAACTATCCATCCAGACACAAATTTGCTTCTGAGTTTTTCAGTTTGCCTGTGGGATTTCCAAATTCTCCTCCAGCATCCTGTTGAAGCTTAGTTTTGGACCACACTTTTTCTCCCTACCTTGGTTTCTGCAGAAGCTTCCTTCAGTTCCACAAATGTATTTCACCTATTTCCTGTTCTTAGTGCTGGCACTTGTTATTTGTCAGTTCATTTTCTCAGATAAAATAAATGTTTTAAGGGCATAATACTTCTTTATCTTTCACTTCATATGCTTTTCAAAGCTCAACCATGTGCTTATAATTAGGGTTTAGATCTGAATTTTTATATTTTCATGAATACAAATAAGTGAGTTGTCAGGTACTAAGCCCCTTGTTTAACACAATTATCAGATCATATATTTTTATTAGAAAATTAAGCTCAATAAAGTTATTGCAGATCAGGTTTTAAAATCTCTTGGCCTTCTTTTGAAGCTTCTCCATTACCAAGTTATTCCTCAAATGTTATCTGCGACAAGTATTAGTAACTATCTCTGTTTATGACGAGGTGACCTGCTTGGTGGACGACGGGAAGACTGTGGACGTTGTCTACCTGGACTTTAGTAGGGCCTTTGACACTGTCTTCCACAGCATCCTCCTGGAGAAGCTGGCTGGGCATGGCTTGGACGGGCATACGCTTTGCTGGGTTAAAAAGTGGCTGGATGGCCAAGCACAGAGGGTTGTGGTGAATGGAGCTAAATCCAGTTGGCGACCAGTTAAAAGCGGTGTTCCTCAGGGCTCTGTTTTGGAGCCAGTCCTGTTTAACATCTTTATAAAGGATCTGGATGAGGGGATTGAGTGCTCCCTCAGCAAGTTTGCAGATGACACTAAATTGGGAGGGAGTGTTGATCTGCCTGAGGGTAGGAAGGCTCTGCAGAGGGACCTGGATAGGCTGAATCAATAGGCTGAGGCCAACTGTATGAGGTTCAACAAGGCCAAGTGTGGGGTCCTGCACTTTGGTCACAATAATCCTATCTAGTGCTACAGGCTTTGGGATGAGGCAGAAAAGGATCTGGGGGTGTTTGTGGACAGCAGGATGACCATGAGCCAGCAATGTGCCCTTGTGGCCAAGAAGGCCTATGACATCCTATGACTGGGTCCCTCAGTTCAAGAAGGACAGGGAA